>NW_015112625.1:652559-728983 GCF_001443285.1 Poecilia latipinna
AAAAGTCCCTGCCACCCTCTTGCCACCCCATAAATATTTTTCTAGATCCGCCCCTGGTTACTTGATTATGCTACAAAATGGCACTATTTGGCTGGAATAAACATAATACTGCCGCTTTAAAAAAGCTTTGAGATTTCTGCCAACATTACCCAAGAATTCAACATTAATATGTGCATTACTTAAAAAGATCTTCGTTTTCTGCAGCAGTTCAGGTGCATTTCTGCTCCCAAAAGATCAGTTGTGGCTTAATCAAGTTTAATTTATAGGTTTATTTTGACATAATGTACAAAGAAAAATAAGCTGGATCACATTTCTGATGAAATGCCAGGAAAAAATATACTTTTTTTTTTTTTTTTTACCGAGCAAGATGACGGGGACAATCATTTTATTTTCATTCTGCAGAGTCGCCTTACATAAGAGTTAAGTTTAAAATGATTTTGTTTTTTCCTGCATCAGGTCGTACCTGACACCAGTGCGAGACGAGGAGTCGGAGTCTCAGAGGAAAGCTCGATCCAGACAGGCCCGGCAGTCGAGGCGCTCCACACAGGTCAGCCAGTAATGATTTTATACTCCATCTTATTACTTCACCAGATGGAAGTGTCTTTTTTTTTTCCCAATGTTAAAATACATCGGGAGCAGAGTTTTTATCATTAAAATGAACCTAAGCTGTTGTGTGTTGCATCGGGGTTTAAATGTTGCGACGTTTCTTTGCTGCTGCAGGACTGAAACAGTTTTTAATGGCATTGTTCTTCTAAAGAGAGAATGTCCCTTGTTTTTCCCAGGGTGTGACTCTAACTGACCTACAAGAGGCTGAAAAAACTATTGGCAGGACTCGTCCCCAAAAGACCCGCGAAGAGGAGAAGGAGGAGAAGGAGAAGCAAGACAAGGAGAAGCAGCAGGAGGAGAAGAAGGAGACGGAGACCAAGGAGGATGATTACCGATCGAAGTACCGGAGCTTTGAAGAGGTACCTGCTTCACCTCGGTCATCACTCTCCTGAGATGGGCGACTGTAATTAACACATTTTTAATTTCTCCTCTCCACGCCTTGTTTTTCCCGCAGCGTTATCGACCTTCGTCCTCCTCCTCTTCCATTTCCACCGTCAGCACTGCCTCCACTGCTCCCTACTCCAGCTCTTCGTTGTCCTCCGGGTCCAGCGCCCTCAACCGGCCCAACAGCCTGACGGGGATCACCTCATCTTACAGCAGGTCCTCTCGAGACACAGAAAAAGGTCGGTCCTCTTCAAAGTCACCAGAATAAATAAGAGCTACACTGTTTGAGGCAAAGATATGTGGATGAAAACCTGTGGGAAAAAATAAGATAAGACTATTTAGTATCATTTCTGAAACAGCCATAGCTTCTCATAATCAACGTAAACACTATTTCTGTGAATTCATCTTTGTTTTATTTCCTATATTTCAGAAGAAGAATGATTGTCTTCCATTCTATTATACTTGGACTCTTCTAGGATATTTGATATACAATAAGTTCATAATGTCACTGCTAAAAAAAACAAATGTAAGTTGATTTCTTCAGATTTTTAGAAAGGAAAAAAAAAAAAAAGTTTTTAGTTCACCTGAATCCACAGTCTGTGGTTTAGTTGGTTGCAGCCCAAGTCTTTTCTAGCATCTGTATTTAAATATTCAATATGTTTTCATACAGTAATTATAAAGTACAGATAAATATTTTTATGTTGTGCTTTAAAATGCAGGTGTGTTTCCGTTTTATTTTCGGACACGCTGAATGCCTCAGCTGCCTTTAGAGGCACTTCTTAAGGAAATCTGGATGTTTGGTGTATCAATAAATTAGTGAATAGTTCAATAAACTTTGTTGATGACACGCACTTCACATTGAAAATGATTCTAAAATATCAAAATTCTGATAAATACATACACTTAGAGGGGAAATATTGAGATCTTAAAGGTTTATTTTTGATGTGAAGAAATGTAAAATGTCTTTTCCGATGACAGAATCAGACAGGAAGGACGAGGAGAAGGAAGGGGAGGACAAGTCTCAGCCCCGCTCCATACGGGATCGCAGGCGGCCCCGGGAGAAAAGACGTTCCACTGGGGTCTCCTTCTGGACTCAAGATGTAAGACTTTTTATTATTTTTATTTTTACACTCTGCAGGTCAGGACACTTGATGTTCTGATGGCGAGACCCAAGACGACCTCTTTGTCTGGTTTTAAATTGCAGGGTGGAGATGATGACCCTGAGCAGCAGTCGGACTCGGAGGAGGGCAGCACCAGGGGAGAGCCACAGGTGACTAACCTCACACACCGAGGGCCAAAAGTAGAGCTTCAGCCTGTCAGTCAAATCAAAGTAGTCCTGCTCTTTCTATCTTTGATTTCTGCTCTTTGGCTTCTATTCTTATTCTTGTCTTTTGCTTTAAATTTTTAGTTAATTGTCTGTCACTCAGTTGACCTTAGGAATCAAACACACTGTGTTGGCTTCAGTTTTTGGTGTCATAATATGTTTGGAATGAACATACTTTGAACGTTAGTGAATTTTTTTTTTTTTTTAAATTAGTCATGCCGTTCACTAATGATGCAACATAAGGCCGAAAATGCAGCTTTGTAAACTCATTAGTTTCTGGGTGAGCTTCCTGTTTGGAAGAGAGAGACGCACAGTTATTGTTTGAAGTCAGCCATCAGGGAGAAGAGGAGGAACTCCAGCTGCTTGCCGTCACTTACGATGGGTGGAGCTGCAGCAAAACTACCAGAGGAAATGAGTGTTTATCTCTGGATACAGGAAGACCTTTAGGTCACGGCTTCTCCAGCTACTCACAGAGAGCTGAAAAGTAGCAAATATTATTTCATTTATTGTTCCTGAATAAATCTACGTAGGCTGATTAGGTGAGACGAATCTAATTTCATTTCTTTTTCAGTTCTTTTATATTGACACTTCTTTTGTTTGTTTCCTTACAGAGTGACAGATTGTCCAGGTAAGTTGCAGCATCACCATGTTTTGAATGCTGTTGCTCAACTGCAATATTGGGTTGCTAATGTCACCTGTTTTGATTTATTTGCAGAAATGAGAGCAGTTCATATTTGGATCGCAACGATGCTCTTTTTAGCTGTAGTTATGGTGAGAGTCGAAGGCCGTACTCCAGCCGACTGGATAGAGACGACGCCACCGACTACAAAAAGGTAAGCATCCACTTTCAGGTTTCTTTTTTTATTTTATTTAAATTTGGATGTCAGAAATCCTGAAAAACGAGACTTTTCTTTTTCTCCCTCAGCTCTATGAGCAGATCTTAGCTGAGAACGAGAAGCTGAAGGCCCAGTTACGCGACACTGACCTGGAGCTGGCAGACTTGAAGTTACAGTTAGAGAAAGCTACACAGGTATGCACACTTACACTGCTCATCATCTTTAAAAAAAAAAAAAGGCAACTAAAGTTTTATGTTGTGTTTTTAACGCAGAGGCAGGAACGCTACGCTGACCGATCCCAGCTTGAGATGGAGAAAAGGGTAATGGCAGAACGACTCCACCAAACCACCTCTATCTCACTCCTCTGTTAACCATCAACCATCCTTTCTGTTTCCTGTGTGTTTTAAGACTAATTTATTGTTAAAATAAAACATCATTTGAAACATCCCAGTAACACTGCTAATGGGTTTATGTCTGAAGGTAACAAGCAGGCCCTCTTACCAACTGGGTGGTGGTATGATCTTACCCTGACTTTTTATAACAGTCTGCTCTCTGCTGCTGCCTGTAGGCTCACTTTGTGCTGTGGTAGCTGGCATCAGTCAGGCTCTCCACCCAGAACACTACACTTTTTTTTTACTATTTCTCCTTTTTCCACTTGTATTTAAGCATTAGTGGCAGTGTGTGGTCACCATCTCTGTGTGTTTTTAACGTGTGGAAGTGGATTTATCCAATTTTATGCTGGAAAAAAAGAAACATCAGCAGACCCTGTGCATGTGTTTTCATGCTTTTAAATACCAGTTAGTTTGACTAGTTCATACCCAGCCAATCTGTGTTGTAACTCCTCCATTTTAAATCCACTTCAGGAAGCCATATTTAATTATCCGAATAAACAGTCGCTGAGGCAGCCTGACCGTCTGCCTGTAGAAAGTTGACTTCAGTTTCAGTCACTTCCTGTTTAGGTGTGAGCTGGCTGTTGCTTGAACACCCCTCACAGGACATGCGAGTGAAGTGTGTGTGTGTGTGTGATCACCCAACACCATCTGCCACCATCATTTAATCTGTCGGTATTTTTTAATTTTTTTTCTAATTCAGTGTTGACCCGCCTCTTATGTCCCAACAGGAAAGAAGAGCTCTAGAAAGGAAGATTTCTGAGATGGAGGAGGAACTCAAGGTACCAAACGTTGCATGGCATAAATTCACGTTATTTGTTACAGAAGGAGTTTGTCCTGCTAAGTTTTGAATTTGGCAATTAGAGATGCACTAATTAGATGTTCAAAATAATGATGCATGTTCGGTGTTTCCTCTTCCAGCCTGAATGAACAGCTGACATATCTGTTCATACTTTAGTTTTTAAATAGTTTTCTAGATGTCTATGCTTCTTCTGACTTTATTTTTGAACACCACAGTAATACTTAAAATAGCCAATTTTATGTTCCATCAGTTGGGTAAGGCTTGTTTTTATTTATTTACTTACTTATTTATTTTTTTTCAATCTCCCAGTCGACCTAAAATTGACCGGTTCCAATCACCAGTCAGTTTGTTTTACTGTGCTGTATTAAAACCCAGGTCTGGCCAGATGGTTATGATTTTTGTCCAGTTTTTGAACTAGCCGTTTTGTTGTTATGTTTACTGAAGTGGGTGTTTTCAATCTTGATGCACATATTAAATCTATTTTTCAGTTTTTGACCTGCCAGCTGCTGGTCAAAGCCGTAGACTTCAGCTCAGATCACTGACCGATTGGTGCATCACTAAAACAAAACACATTCGTGTCTTTGAGAAATTTGAATTTAATGAAAATGTTATATCAAGTAATAAAATACATTAATTCCATACAGCGACACATCTCAAGTATTTAATCCTGTTTTAAAATTTTAGTTAGAAAAGCAATACATGACCAATAAACTTAATTTTTCTAGTTTTTGGCCAACATCCTAAATTGTCCCTGTTTTTTTCCTTCCACTATACTTTCTTGTAAAATTCGTAAAGCTGGGAAGACGCAGAGGTCTGTTTCTAAATAAGCCGACTGTCCATGGTTCTATATCCACGGAGAATTAAAAAAACATAAGTTGAGTTCCTTTTTGTATTTTTGGAAAATGAATTGAAGGAAGAGGGAGGATTTAAAAATGTCTAAGTTCTGGTAAGCGTGTTGTCCTGTCAGTTTGAGGAAAGGATGTTGATCTTATCAGTGTCACTTTACCGTCCTATCTGCAAGCTTCATGCTGAAACGGAAAGCTCTAAATCATTCCTGTTTTCCAAATCTGTCCCATTTTCTAATAATCTTCCTCTCCTGTTGTCCCTTTTTTTCCCTCCTCCTGCTCCCGTCTTATCTCTCGATTTATTTATTAATCCTCTCTGTTGATTTTTGGTCTTAGAACGCATTTCTCTTCTTCTGCCACTCTTACCCTCTTTCTCCTCCCCTTTTGTCTCTCTCCTCCACCCTGCCCTCCCTTCAGAACCTCCCCCAGGTAAAGCAGGTTCAGGCCCTGCGGCAAGTTAAGGAGCGGCTGCAGGCTGAGAACCGGGCGCTGGCCCGCGTTGTGGCCAAGCTCTCCCAGTCGGCCTGCAGCCAGCTGCCCACCGGCGACCTCTAGGCCTCGTCTGTCTGTCCACCATCTCCTCCCTCTGTCTTCTTCTTCCTCCTCCTTTTTGCCTTCTTTCTTCTCATGCTCCATTTGTGCTCTGCCCCGCACCCGTAGACAGGCAGGTGTCCAGCCGCCACTCCGACTGTTTTCTCCTCCTCTGCCTCCCCAGAGCTTTTGGTTTTCAGATTGGGGAGGCTGTTTGCCTTTTCCAGCAGGACACTCTCCTTTTACAGTCCGCTACTGTCGGTGGGCTTTCAGAAAACTACTGCTTAACAAGCTATAGTAATAACATGCTAATAAGATACTTGGAGAAAAGCGAAGGTGAGTTTTTTGTTGTTTTTTTTTAACGCATTTGAAAGCGCTGTAAAGGAAAGTGTCCTTTTGTGGTTTCTAGTTTGATGCTTTCCTCAGAGGTAGCTCAGTACATCAGTTTGACTTGTTCTGGTTTTATTGCATGAAGCAGCTACCGGTGGCATCACTTTGATTTTGACCCGAAGGGTCACGGGCTGAACCCCTCTACCAGCCAGTGCACTTTAAATAGGACGTTAAGTATTCACACCGCTTGAATTTTTCACATTTTGCAACATTCCAGACGGGAAACATCAGAGAATTTCATTGGGACTTAAAACACGAAGAAGTGCTTAACTGTAAAGTAGAAGAAAAAAATTACAGTTTTAAAATAAACTAAACTTTAAAAAAAAAAAGCATAGGGGGACTTTGCCGTGTGACTTTTCTGTTTGCAACACAGAAGCAGCTTTATAAGTTTGCACCACTTTCAGCTTAAAATCCCAGTAAAATTCTGACTGAAAAGCGACAAAATGTGGAAAAGTGAAAGCGGTATTAATACTTTTGCAACTCTTAGTTTCGTTGTGCATTTCTTAAAAAAATAAAACATCTAAGCTAAATGTGAATGTTTTTATTTCTCAGAGGAAACCTGAGAACTTTATTCAATATACAAACGTTGCTCTAACTCAGAAAGCAAATTATTTCCATAAGCACACGGCAAACCGAACAGAGTGAAAGTCAGGTTATAGTTTGAACATTTCTTCATAGCATATAGAAGTTATTAAACCGGTCTATTTTAAAATGTTTTCGTTTTAACCGTCCTAAGGTTTTAGATTCTAACGTAAAAACTAGTTCTTGAATTAAAAGAATAATTGAACGATTTGAACTGTCAGGGGAAATGAGTCAGAATCTCCATTAAAATCCACTGAAAGACCTGAAAGCACTATTAAGACAAAATCCGAATGAAATTTAGTTTTTAAAATGCCGATGTACACTCTGCCTGTTTCCACTGGATTTGTGATCCAGGTCGGATATTTGGAGCCCAGAATTACATGACAGGTTTGTTACGCCACACATCCAAACCTGTGTTTATGATTCTCAGTCATCACCTATTTAACGTTGCATCTTGTTCCACTAACTGTGGAGCTCAGTCAGTCCACATGCTGCAGCAGTAGGGTCTGCGGCCGGTTCTGTGCTCCTGAGCTGAAGTTGATTTGAGGATTGTGTGATTTCCCGGCTGCTGGCGAGCAGCCGCTCAGATTCTGCATGGCTTTCTGAGGATCTCTGGCCTGTGGTGTGTTCGCCCTTTACTTTTCTCCCCTTTGACTCGGATCAAAGTCGTTATTCCTGTTTTACTTTCTGTCAAACAAACAGTGAGATGCCGTGTGATTCCTGAGGTTGCTTTGTTCAGGCTGCTGGTAATGCACTGCCCAGCAGCCTGACTGGTCGAACAACGTGTCGAGACTCGTCTAAGCTCTCTCTCTCTCTCTCTCTCTCTCGCCCTTGCCTCCCCGTTCTTCCCTTTCAGATGCTCCCAGACTTGAAAGCAGACAACCAGAGACTAAAGGACGAGAACGGAGCGCTCATTCGAGTCATTAGCAAGCTTTCCAAGTAGAAACCGACCCCCCACCCCCGCCCTGCCCTGCCCCGCCCGGTCTTCTGCACCCGCTAGTCCCCCATGGCAGCGACTAATGGAATTGCACATTTAGATATTAATTGCAACAGACATCAGAGACGAGACTCCTTTTGCTTTCAGTTCCTCCCGGCTCTCCTTTTGCTCCTTCTTCACCACCACCGCTGCAGCATCCATCCATCTGTTCATCCATCCATCCGTTCGTCCATCCTCCTCGGCTGTGGTTCTCTTGATTGGTGTGGCTGCTGCTCTGACAGAAGTGCTGAGTTTACAGAGCATAAAGGAAGGAAGGGTTGTGTGAGAGCGATGTGGGCGGGGAAGCCTGAAAACTATTTAACCAATAAGCCTTAGTTGTACATAAAAAAACACTTGCATTGATCTCCTCTCAGCTATCACTGAAGAACAGATATTATCCTTCACCTGATTTTTACTTGTGCCACATTCTTTTTCTTTTTTTTGCTTCCTTTTCCTCTAAACATGTTGTGTGCTGTGCGGCTCCCACCTTCACTCCTCCATCTTTTTTTTTTTTTTTAAGAGCTACTTCTGCCTGACATCTGCTCCCTACGGCTTCTCTCACCTAATTTATCCTGATTATTTGTTTTCCTCCCCTCTCTTAAGCACACACCTCCCCCCCGCCCTCGTCCCTCTGTGCATCTTCCTCCAAGAGGGAAACGTTTGAATTCTCGCGGTTCTGGTGGAGTTTAAGCTTTCACTGTATGTGCAATACGCATTTCTTTCTTACTTTTGTTTTCTTTTCAAAAATGCTTTAATGAGTCCAACACAGGTAGGATTTTCACTCCTGACGCTTCAATCTCTCTCTCTCTTTCTACTCCTTTTTTTTCTTTTTATTTTAAGTTTGTAGTCGGTTTATACTCTGTATTTCTCACTTTGTTTAGCAGGTACTGAGTGATTCTGTATATACCTGTATGTATTTTGTTTGAGAGCAGCACATGGCATGCGTTTATGGATCCCGTCTGTTACTATTAAAAGCGTACAAATTCCAGAGGACAAAGAGGTGTGTTTTAATTATTTTCCTTTTATAGTTTAAGGACATTGGACATAGTAGAGTGTCTCTCTGAAACAGGACGGCTTCTTTTTTTTCTTTTTCTTTTTTTTTTTGGTTCACATAATAGTGAAATCTAAAGAGTAATCGCTTCACTACATTTCACTTTCATTGTATTCAGTATCTTGGACGAGTGCTGTTAATTTTGTTTCCCATTCTTTTTAAAAAGCTGTAGTATTATAGGCAAGGTATTGTCACTAAAATAAAATGTTTGAAAAAATGAAAAATAAACGGATATCTTAGATCTTTCTAACCCAGTCCTTTCTACAATGTCTACATGCACTGTCGATGCCATGTGAGGAGTTTTGTGGGGTTGAAGCGAAACACCATCAGCTGTTCCACTCAACATTTTATGCATTTCAGTGGCCTTTTAAGGAAGTTTTAGTCCAATAAGTTTAAAGAAGGATCACTGCAGATGGACTGATGGCTGTCTGCTCTGGCATAGGCTTTTTTTTTTTCCTTTTTTTTTTTCTGTCATCTTGTAAAATAGGTGTGTGGCTTAAAACATGCAAGCTGTGCTGTGACTACCAACCACTGAAGAGTTCATTAAAAATAAACTTGTACATTGGAAAGTTCCCGTGTCTTATTTCCTTAATGTTTGTTCATATATTTTTATTTTCTTTTTAACAAGAACTTTGTGATTAGATGAATCACTTTATCAGTGGTTTAAGTCAAAACTAAACACTGCAGTGCCTTCCAAAAATTTTACTGCCTTTTTCACATTTTACATTTTGTGGTGTTGCAACAAAAAAAAAATGCATGTATTTTATGTACAATTTATGATAAACCAAGATGGTGGATTAAAAGTGTAAAGCACAAATAAAACTGAAAAGACTGGTATGATGCGATGTAGAGTTAACTTGTTAGAATGGCCAAGTCAAAGCCCAGACCTAGATTTTGAAACTTGACTAGGCTGCGTCAAGTTTCTGGCCCGCCTCCGCATTTGGTCCGGCCCCCTGCACAATACCAGAGAGCATTTAGATTTTTTTTTTCATATACCGTATTTTCCGCACTATAAGCCGCTACTTTGAACCTTGCGCTATGAACCTTGCGGCTCATAGCCCGGTGCAGCTTATATGTGGATTTTTCTTCAACCACCAGGGGGCTCTTTAGCAGGAAGTGAATCATTGGAAGTCAAAATTGGAAATAAAAGAAGAAATTACCCATTAAAACGGAATTAGGTTTTAATAGGGAATTGAAATTTGAGAATGTTGTTGATCAGTTAAATAGCATTGAGGGGAAAAAGAAGATTTTTCGTTTTTTAAATAATACTGGGATCATTATGATAATTTGAAGTATAGATATTAGGATCCAATAGATGGCAGTAGTGCAACAATAATTGATTCAAGCTGCTGTTTAAATCTAAGGAAGAAGAATAAAGTGCCCATTTTCATTTAGCACATGCTAGTAGCAGACAGGAAGGATCAGCACTTTTACTGTTGCAGTTACTGTTCGGAAACTACAGTAATCAGTTCAGTTAAATCTAAACTTGGCAAATTTTTCTTTTTCAACCGTAATAAATGTGATATTCAATTGACCTGTTATGACTCAAACTTTGGGTGTCTGCCCCCCTCTGCTGCTGCATCGTTGTGGAAAACCTGGAGCGGCAGAAATATCTGCGGCTTATAGTCCAGAAAATATGGTATTTATGTCATAAATAGTGTTATTTCCTGGATTTTTTTCTGTGAAGAACTCAGAGAGGGTTATTTTATTGTGCTTTCAGGAAAACAAGAAATTTTTACATTTAGGCACTCCTGCAATTGTCACACTTTTTCTATTACAAACTGACTCCGGCCCCCAGAAGGGAAAAGTTATGTGACCCTCACAGAAAAAGTTTGAGGACCCCTGCTGTAAGACCTTAAAGCATTTTTGTTTATCTAAACTTAAGCAAATAGATGTGGATATGAAGGATTTGATGGAGTCTTTCTTATGGAAGTAACAAAGTTATTGGTTATTTAATAAGCTGATGTGTCTTTGTCTTTTAAAGTGTTTTCTTTATTTTTTTGTAGGATGTTATATTTAAGGAACCTGGGAAGGTGGCAGTATTACTCCTTAAAATCTCTTTTGGTTAGAAAGACGTTGCATTCGGGGAAAAGATGCTTCCTCATGATTGATGTAAGAGATGGTTTGAACTAACACATTTATCAACATATATTAAATGCTTGTTTAACATGATATATAAATAACTTTCTCCTCTCAGGTCAAAGGGGTTGTGTCTTCCCTCCACTTAAGGGAGAGAACTTTTTTTTCTTTACTTTCTTGATAAATATTCAGTTGGTAATACAGTTTTTTTTTGTACTTATCAGTTATTACAAAATTAGCATAAATTAATTAGTAAGAATCCTTCAAGTATCGTCATATCGCTGGTTTCAGTATCATGCTGCTATGCCGTGTTACACCAGTAGGTGGTGTACTTTCTATGCACTTCAGTAGACGTGGTTTAATCTTTGTGCTCTCTGCAGCTTGTAAATATGATCTGAATACTGAAACAGACAGCTGACATCCTGTCTCCAAACAGAAAACTAAAGCTTAGACTCGGCTCTCTTTGTCGTTCAGCTCCGCCTCACTGTTTGACACCAGATGACGGCGTGTCTGAAGCAAATAAAGCGCATCCAAGAATCAGACAACGTGTACACACAACCATGACATGAATTAAGCCGTGGTGAGCATCCGCTGCCAGCTCTCATTGCTGAACCAGGCTGTGATTTATGCCCCCTTGTTCCACAGGAGCCACCTTTGCTGTTTTTACGTGTTGCATGGCTGTCACTGCTGAGGCTGGCTTGGATCCAGAACCCCCCAAGTTCAGAGGATAAGCCGTGCTGTGAGCTGTAATTACACAGATAAAGTGAAGTGTCCTGCCTCTGGATTTTCCGTCGTCCTCTCTGAACGAGCCTGCTTCTTGTCTTGTCTGTGACGTGAACATGCCTCGATTGCAAGCTAAGGTCTTCACAGAAGCATCCATCTGAGGAAAAGAAGGTAAATTACTGGTTGCTAGAAATACATCGCAATTTGCCACGAACTACTTTTATGTTTTTGTGCAACATTATTTGCAAATAAAAAAAAACATTTTCTATCACTTCATGTTATGCTCATTTGCGTCAATAAGCTGTATTGACGTTTATAGGTTTAACATGATAAAATGTCTTTTTTTTTAAGGTAAGAGCATGAAACTAAATATAAGAACTTCTTTTTGGGAACTACAATTCATGACTTGTGAGTCGATTTAGTTTTAGATATGCCTTAGGAAAAAAATCTGCTAATAGAGGGATTTTCTGTGAATAATTCTAATTGCATTCCAAATAAAAAATTGCAAATACTTAAGTTACTTTCAGTTTGTTTGTTAAAACTCATGCTCCCTGCAGAAGATGCTCACTACCCATAACTACTCCGCACAACCTCACACCCTAAGTTTTTTTCCCCCTCAAATATTACAAACAGAAACTTTGCTCTTTTTTACACTGGAAATTATTCATGAACGTGAAATTGGTCCTTTGCAAATACAGTCACACGCTGAGACGCTCACATTCGCCCCTGTCTCCTCTGCCGGAAAGCACAACAGCCCAAACAAACCTCCTCCCCAGCTGCAATCTTAAATGCTAGACTTAGACACACTCGGTGCACAAAACCACTCTGCTCAGAGGACAAACAGCAGCAGGGTTTCTCTCCAGTGACAAACAATGACAAATCGAGGCATCCGGATGATGTGACAACTCGAGTCTGTCGCCGAAACAAAGATAAACATGCTTGGTTACAGAAATGCAATTCAAGGCAACGGCAGATTGTTGTGGATGCATGTCGAAAACAGGATATAGAGACGTCTTTCACACTCAGGCTGAGTTGTAATGGCAGGAAACTAAATATCCTGCACTGTCAGAGGAATCCTGGAGTTTGTGTCAGTTCTGAGGGAGCAGAGCTCTTCTGATTTCACGTGTACACACAGCACATTTTGTAAACAAAATGAAATGTAAGACATCTTGTTTTTTTCTATTTTAAAGAGCCAAGAACCAAACATAAAAAAAACTGATATACCATCCAGTTAAAACTAAAAAAATATATATCTTTGGGAAACAATCTTTTTTCTAAAAGATCTAAACTGATTTTATTGATTTAGAAACATCAGAGCGACCAGAAGAGACCTGATGCAAATGTTGATTAATCATTTAGCAAACTCAAGGACGTTTCTCTTCCATGTGCTGCCAACTCAGCACAAGAAGATAAAGATGGCGCCCTGACACTCCCATCTCAACGAACATCTGTAGACAAATGCTGACCTGAAGCCACAACTTTATTTGAACCTTTGGAGGCAACAGACGGCGATGGAGAGGACGAAATCTGTGAGGTAAAGATGACTGAAAAATGAGTCCAGCAGCAACTCACAATGAGTGAATTGCTGTTGTAAAGCATACATTTTGCAGAATTTAATTTCTCCAAAACAGATTTTGCTACAAGTTATAAGTTGTTTCATTGTTTTATACTAGGTAGCCAGAACACATCAGTGATGTAGTGAAGTGTTTTCCTGGAAATTCACTGAAAAAGTGTGTCAGCTGAAAGTCTCTGTTTGGCGTCCTTCCTGCTGCTGACCTCGCCGCTCGGCGCCGAGCTGCCCTGACCCGCGCGGGCCTGATCTTGGAGGAGGATTAAAGGCCGACAACAGTTCAAATCCAGGATCATCTGAAGGGAGCCAGGGTGTGAAAGGTGAATCAAACACTAATCCTCCTCCTTAGCATGGCAGTTGAACTGCTTTTTGCTTTCCTTTTTATTGGCCTACTTTCTTTCTGAAGTTTGACAATTATTCCCTTCGAGAAAGGCGGCACAGAATCGGTTTTCTCTTGTCGGGGTAAACCCCTCCAGTGGTCGGTCTCCACACATCTGGCCCAGCTGAACATCTGCAATGCAAGCCCAACATCTGGGTCGTCAGTCGTTTATCGAGCGCTTTCTTACTGGATGCACAATTTCACGGAAAAGTGAATGCGATGCGGGCTCCTCGCTGCATCTAATAGCCTCTGAGTGAGACATTACTGCTAAATAAAAGGGGAATGTGTGAGCGCATGAGCAGCCATCGTGCTGCGTTATGTCGAGTATAAATCTGCGGCTGCTTGCTGGGCTCATTTTACAGCCCGGCAAGCGCTTCATTTGTTTACCCTGAATGCATTATGGTCGCAAAACACACAGCGATTCCTTTTATTGGAAACAAACCAATTCAAACCCATTAGATTGGGTTTAGAGCATTAAAGAAATATTAAGTAAAGTGTGAGGATGCGTATGCTGCTTGGAGAGCTTTGGGGATTTATTTGGCGGCAGGACAGGGAGGTGTTCGTGTTGGCACGAATGGAAAGTGCTCAGCCGCAACCTTTTCGCCCTCTGCGCCGTTTTTCTTCCAAGAGAATGCAGAAATATGTTAAATATGCAGCAGTGTGACCTTTGCCCATAGATCAGGGTTTATTTTTAGGAAAAGTGCCTCCCCTGCTCGCTCCACCCTGCTTTTCTCATTATCTGTATCGGGGCTGGCATGTGCAGAGATAATGGCTGAACATCTGGCTTGCACTCACCAGTGGGGTGTGGACGCGTGTCGTGTTTTTGGAGCTTCTCGGCCAAAAAGGGGAGGGGAGGGGGGGGAAATAATGAAGCCTAACTCTATGGAGATGCGAATGCATCCTTTAGGAAGAATTCGGGTTTGGGTAATGGTGACAAACATCCATGAAAGTCAGTGCACCCTTGGGAACCAGTTGTGCACACACAATCTATTAACATTATACCCTTGAGCAGAGCAGAGTTATAGGTCTGTTTTTGCAGCATGAAATTAGATTTCTGGTACTAAACCCCTATAGCTGGTTTAAATCACTGCTTGAAGTGAAAATGGCAAAATGCAAAAATGATCGAGTATCTCTGGAGTGCCATGCATCTTGACTAAAACCGAGTTGTTTTACTACTAATAGCAGATGGTTATTTTGGTTAAAAATCCACTCGTGTGTGATTCATATTCCAGAGTCTCTCAGGTTACTACAACAAATGATCTATGAGCATATGTGATTGCCAGAAATGTTCTTTTGTCTGCCTTCACAGATGAACAAACTTTAGTGGCATCTCATTATTAATCCACAGAGTTTAATAATGATTTTTGGCCCCAGTTTGCTGCTGTAACAGATTCAACTGTTTTAGAGACGCATTTCACGAAGTTTAGGAGTACGTTTCTGAAAGTTTGAGGAATCCATTTGTGAGGTCAGACATTGATGATGGACGAGAGGATCACAATCTCAACTCTACTTCCTCCAAATGGTGTTTTATCAGGCTGAGGTCAGGGCTTTTTGAAAGACAGGCAACACCAAACTATATCATTTATGTTTTTATGGACTTTGCTTTGGGTGCTGGTGTGCACAGGAAGAGAACAACGGCATTCTTCTTGATATTCAATAAAGGCCAGGTTTGTAGATTGCACTACTTGCTGCTTTCAACAGGTTCTCCCATCTGAACTGCTGAACTCTGCCGCTCCTTCCAGGTTTCTATGAGTCTGCTTCTCTTGTCTGTCTGCTCTTCTTGCTCCACCTATCAGTTTAAGTTGTTAAACTTGGTAGGATTACAGTTGTTTTCATTTAAGATTAAACAGTGCTCTGCGAGATGTTTTAAATTTCTGAGCATCTCCTGTTCTTGATCCCTGACACGTCCTCTGTGTTTTTCTGTCTTCAGGATGTTGTTTGTTCGCTAATGTTCTCAAGCAAACCTCCTCCACCTCCACTTCCCAGCTCTATTTATACTGAGATTAAATGACACGTGTGTTGCCTGTATAGACTAATTAGATGCTTTGTGAAAGCATTTTGGTGAATGATGTGCATGAGAGTAAAAGACGAAGTGAATATCTATTTTTTTTTATTTTAAAAATCGTGCATATTCTTTTATTTATTTCGCAAAGATGCATTCTTTGTGTTGATATGTGAAAAAAAAATGTTACTCACTGCGGACTAAACGGTAAAAAGTGTGTATGCATCAGATATAGTTTTAGAAATCGTAGTCCATCATGTGCGCGTTCCCGCCCTCCTGCTTCTCATAGCAGGGTGACGTTTTTCGCCACCACACCGGAAGCGCCGCTGCCACCAGTAGCGCTCGCGGTGTCTCCCAGCGCCGCGGATCAGAGCCGAGCGCGGTCACACCTGGTGGGACCGGAGCGAGCAGTTTGGCGAAACATCTCCGACAGGTGAGTCTCCTTCCACTTTTACACTACTTTCTTTCACTTTCGCGAGTTTAACACATATCCACATAGGGTCTTTAATAGAAAACGAGTTGAGACAGGGTGTTTAAGTGGGTGCAAAGCTTTAACTTTTTGAGGAAAGTCCGTTCTTCAGCGTCTGCGCGAGACAGAAACGTTTTAGTTTGTTAGTTTGAAAACATTTTAGCCATTCTTTTCAGCGAGACTGACTTTATTTTCCTCCAACCTGTCAACAGCTCCACAGTTGATCGCTTGAGGAATGTGGTTTCATTAGAAAGGTTGCCCAGACCCGAAAGTTTGCACTAAGTTCAACTTTACTTTCACTCACTTTCGAAGCAGTAAAGGGATCATGGCTACTGGCGGGTTTAAGTCAAACGCACCCGCTGACTTTTTGGAGGAGTGGAAGGCAAAAAGGGAGAAAATGAGGGCTAAAATGCTGGGGGACATTGCAAAAGCCACTGGTGTCCCCCTGAACCCCGCCAGCAGCAACAGCACCAGCAACAGCCGCCTCGGCGCCCCGCCGGGCACCGAGCTCTGTACCAACCCGGACCGAAGCGCCTCCGCTGGGAACTGCCGCACCTCCTCCTCCTCTCCGGTGGCTCGGTCCCCCTCCGGCGGCACGCTGAACAGAGCCGAGGAAGAGGCGCACCACCCGGCCGCACCCGCAGCCACCACCCCCACCGCCCAGGGGAGCAACCTGAAGAAGGCCCCGCCTCAGATGGAGAAGACTCGGTGCGCTTCGCCGGACTCCAGCTCGATGATGGCGTGCAATAATGACAGTGACAAGGACAGTCCGTCACCATCACCCAGCAAGGGGAAGGAGAAGAAAAACTCAGGTCCCAGTGCAAGGAAGGGCAAAGGACAGATTGAGAAGAGGAAGTTAAGGGAAAAGAGGAGATCTACAGGTGTTGTCAGCATACCGTCCAATGAGGTGAGTGTGATACGGAAGCAACTAACCTTTTTCTAATCGTTTATAGACTGGAGTTTTGAAAATGAGATTTTATCAATGTATTGGAATGACTGGTAATGACAGTCTATTATTATTAATAATAATCTTAAAAGTGTGGTGTGTTTGTATTCATCCCCTTTTGCCATTGTAGCATTACATAAACTCCACTGGCTTTAGAAGTCACTTAAAAGAAAGAAGTCATTGATCAGAGTCTATACTAATGGAATTACTCATCAATAATCACCTGGTTTTCAGAGTCCAGCATGCTTTAGATGCACACCTGATTGAAATGATTGGTCCCTTCAGGAAGCCATAAAGTTCTGCAAAGGCCTTAAGTCAGGTGTGTTGAGAGAACAGCTGAAATGTACAAGAAGCAGAAGGATTTTTCTAGACCGAAATAGGTGCCACAGCAAACATGTGTAAGACGGTACCCTGAACACACCGTTCCCTCAGTTGTAGCAAAGTGATGGCTAGAGAAATGACATCCTGAAATCCTACAGCTGTGATTGCAGTCAAGTGTTTCAAGAAGATTTCCAAAACGGGACTGAATGCAAATAAATTAGATTTATATTTACAGCATTTTTTTCATCATTTTTTAACCAACATTGTCTGATTAGAAATGGACTCACATTTATGATTGCGAAAAGGCACTTTGTGAAACATATTTACACATGTTGTCTAAAATGGTAAAACTCATGAATATCGTAAAGAGGATTCAAGTGAGTCAGGAGTTGAGGCAAATTATGAGCACATGTTTGGCCTCCATATAAATGGTTCTAAAGTTGCATTTCCTTGTTTTTCCTTCTTTTGTAACTTCAGATGTTTAACATTCCTCATATGTAATACAGCAATGTGGGACTGTTTGTTTCTCAGAAATGTGATTCCTAGGGGTCAGTGTGTGTAACACTTCCATAAATGATTTGAAGCAAAGACCAGCTCTTGTTTTCCCCCGAAAGACTCCAAATTCCTCTCATACATGTGTCTGGTTTAATCGAGCCTCTGTAGCGAGGAAAAAAGAAAGCAGCTCTGGGAGGGAAGGAGGGGTGTGTGTCTCCGTCTGTGTGTGTTTGAAGGCGGCGGTTCACATTCATTGTTTTTGAATTTAAATCATGTCACACTCCTGGCCTGATTCCTGTGGTTCAGACACATGCAGGAACTCTGATATGAAGCCGTGCCAGTCGGCCCAGTGAGGGCCACCGCTGTGATTATGTACTCTGAAAGCACTCAAATTATTCAGAAATGCTGGGAGTGTGAGCTGCTTTTATTAGGGTTAAAAGTGGTCCACAACCTTCCCATTTTCCATTTGTTCTCACATTCACAACCCACCCAGACCTCTGTGCTCTCCATGTACCAAATCTTGGAGATTGACCAGTTTGTCAGCTGGCGCTCTAAATCCTGTTATTAGGTGCTCAGTAGTGTCGAGCAAAACTGTTTGAAGACTGGACATGGGCCAGCCAGTAATCAGGAAATGAGCGTTGCTGTATATCTTAGATTTGTGCTGGCTGAAGTTAGGATGAGGAACCCTTTCTGGGTCATAAAACAACACCTGGGAGGTCTTCAGATAACCTTTTTAAAAGCAATTGCATAGTTTTGGCCATGTTTCAGTAGAAGTTTCAAAACTATAATTATAAGCGGATGAATTATGTCAGTTTGCAGCCAGGTCAAATTTTGCTGCTGCCGTTATATTTTTGTGTCAAAGTTTGGGAACCAGTGTTAATGAAAACAAATTGCGTTGTGCGTCAGCCAGCATTGCGTCTCGGTAGATCAACTTCCCAAGCTGCATTTTACGTTGAATGTTTTAGATGTGCTTCAGGGAAGTGTCTGGAAATATTCCGGGTAGTAGCACGGAGCGCCGTGCCACAGAAAAATCCACAAATATTGAACTGCAAATACAGAAATGGGTCTGAGCAAATATTATGATGCTTTTGGATTTTTCTTTTCAAAGATCAAAGAAAACATTCGCTTAATATCATTTGACCTGCACACCTTGATTATAAAGATGGATCACACTCCTGCCATTCAAGCACTTTCTCTGGTATCTTTTTATGTGGATTTTAAACTTTAAGAATATAATTATGGAGGGGAAATTAATGGTTTTGGAGCTCATTTCTTATAAAAATCTTGATTTACAGGAACTCAGCCAATGCCTGCTTCTGCTATGGTTTAAGGCCTGCTTAATGTAGCGTATGAGGCATTGATTTTATCTGGTGTACCAGCATTTAGGCCAAACTTTTGTGATTTTATGTGCAGTGAAAATAAAAAAAGCCCTCCCCTACAAAAGGTGGAACCAAATCAAAACAATAATACCACAACTTAGCAGAGGAGATGCAAGAAGGACGTTTGTTTTCAGGAAAAAAAATGTTAGTAGAGAATTTTGAGGTGAAATAGTTTAAATATATTTTCATGTAAAGTTGTTTCGCTCTCCTTACGTGTTGCAAGTACAGAGCTGTGGTGGTACGTTATTTCTTATCGCTTCTCTCTCTCTTTTTTTTGTAATCTTAGTTTAAAATCTTTCAGGTTTACATGCCAGATTATAAACCTCTGGTCTTGTGATGACATGCAAAACTACTAAAGGCACGGAATGGAGGAATGTCCAGATTTACATTCACTGTCCAGTTTAATAGATGTAGATATTGGGTTTGACCTGCTTACTACATCAGGAACCAGCATAGATTTAACAAGGTGTCTGAAACATTCCTCATATTTTGGTATATTTGAACATTATGGCATCTGAGTTATTAAACATTTGTCAGTTGCACATCAGTGTGGTGAACTGCCTGCTCCACCACATCCCAGATGTGCTCAATTAGAGATCTGGTGACTTTGGATCCCTTTTGAATACAGTGAACCACTTCTTCCAGTCTTTGATATTTTAGGAAGGTCACATTATGGCTCCAGGAACTAGAAAATATGTGAAAATGCATTAACTTTAGCAGTACTTGACAAAAAATGATGTAATTTTTAGCTATCTGGCTAATTAGTTTCTTTCCTGTCTAAATTTTTAAGTGTTTAATTTTTTTCTGTTATTGGCAGAATTAATCCATAACTACCATAGTCAAAGTACCTGCCTGGGTTCACTTAACACACAGAAACTATTAAACACTTTCCATTGGTGCTTTGATATGTATTTTCTGTAAGTCTTCCTTTCTCCTGTTTTTTTCCTGCTAAAACAAGAAGCAAACCATGCAAATGAAGACTCCACTCTCACAAGCCGCCCTTTGTGAAGTAAACATGAATGGACAGGTGTGAATGGAGTTGCCTGGGATTATCTTCCCTGCTCATTTTATGCAGAATAAAAGCTGCAGAGAGGAATTTCAGAGCATCCAGGGAACCCAATATTCTGACCGCTGAGGCCATAATGGCATGATAAAAGCTCCATACTCATTTGGAGAGAGATGCTTCTGTATGGTGTTGCCCACTAATAACTGCAGTGTAGAGGGCACTCTTGGTGGGATTGACCCCTGACCTTTGTAAGAAGAGCTTATGCAACGGAGAAGCACTTAAATGAGAGAATGCTTGTGGAATGTTGAGTTCTCTTATCTGAAGAGATTTGCGTCTGTGATGTAAGCATGTTTCCCGTCTGTCGCATGGTGCATTCGTTGCTCATTGTGTTGACTTTTACGAGCTCTGAGGTTTACAAGGCTGTGGTCAAACGCCTCGGGCCCGGGAGAAGCTGCAGAGAAGCATTACCTCAACCAGCGCCTCTCCAGGCTTTCCTGCAGCTCTGCCGATGAGAGATAGGGGCTTACTTAACCCCGATGTTTGGTTTATTATATTTTTCCTCCACTTTACATTCTAGTATTGGAGTACAGTTTT
This sequence comes from Poecilia latipinna, assembly GCF_001443285.1. Taxonomy (NCBI): domain Eukaryota; kingdom Metazoa; phylum Chordata; class Actinopteri; order Cyprinodontiformes; family Poeciliidae; genus Poecilia; species Poecilia latipinna. The sequence goes on from NW_015112625.1 coordinate 673,239, forward strand.
GTTAATCCTTTTAAATGTTTTCATTCAGAAACAGTTCAACATTTGTAACAGTTTCTTTTCCGTCCTTCCCACATTGTTTCTACTAATGGCAAGTGATATCAAGCTTCTCGTGTAAGACTGCAGTCGCTGAAATAGGATTAGGACTGATGATTAGCGGGGTTAGCGTTAGGACATCAGCATCTGTGTGTGTTCCCCAAACAATGTCCATCCCTTCTTAACTAATTTGTAGTTTGAAGAGGTTATTAAAATTCCCAAATTCAGCATGTCCCATAACGGATTGGTTGAAAGCTCAAAAGGATAAACAAGCAGAAACTTTGCTGCCCTCCACTGAGCCTTTCTGTTATCTATTGAAAGTCTTGCTCTCTCTTGCAGCCTGAATAAAGCTGAATATCCTTTTAGATTGTTGTGGTTCACTTGACCACATGTGTGAGTGAGACTTCAGATGTCTTACTCACACTAACAAGTTTTTTTCCTCCTGGACTGAAGGTGTTAAAATTCTTTGTCTTTAACTTTTGTTGATCTGTTAAAGAATGCAAGAAGGTAATTTTCAGATGGTGGAACTTGTTTTATTATCCTTTTAATTGTTTTCCAAAGATGGGCCCATCATGACAGTAAATAGCAGATGGATTATATCACTAGTGTTGGTAAGCAGTGAGCTATTTGGGCCGGGTGTTTTTGTTTTCCGTCTTTGAATTGCAGGAATGTTTTGGTCGACTTATTAAAAGAAATTCTGGACTTTTTTTTCCTTACGGCATGTCTTACCATTTACCGTCACTGAAAATATTTTAGGATTGAGAAAAATTCCATCTCAGTCTTGTGTACGTTAGATAAGGGGAGTTTTAAAGGAAGGAGCAAACAAAAAGAGAAAGCGCTCTACAGCTGAAATAAAGTCTTTACCATGTCTGGCCCCTTTTTCCACACATGCACCTGGGGGTCTTTCAGCACCTCCTAACACCATAGTGCTGCAATGAGCCATGGCACGTGGTTTTGTTCATCATGTGAGACAGTTGTATAAATGCCTGTTCATATTAGCTTGATGCCCCGCCAGGCTAGCTTTTTTTTTTTTTGTCAGATGTGACCAAATCAGCCACTGAAAGCTGAAGAGTATCTACAGTTTAGTCATGCGGTGCCCTCCACGATTATTAAAGCTGTATAAATGGCCTTATGAATTATTTCTTTCTTTACTTTAGTAGCATATACTCACTATTTAGCAGATTACTTTATTTGGCAGTTAGAAATCAGACCAAACTGGTGTTCCTCAAGGCTTCATTCTTGGACCACTTCTATTGAATATGTACATGACCCAAAAAATGTAAAATGTTACATCTCTCATATGCTGATGACATTCAGTTTTATGTTTGTGCTACTACATGACCACAGTCACTTGCGGTTTCAATCTCGGGTATCTTATAAATATAAGAGCCAAAAATGTATATTTTACAGCCTAATGTGGAAAAAACACTATATTTTTTTTTTTTTTTGTCTTAAAAATTTCAGGTTAGAAATCAGGACTTTGCTACACTCAATGCAGCTTAAACTGCAGGTCAAACCTGTCATGGACCCAAACGTAATTTTTAAGAGCCACTCTGTCTTATTCAGCCAAGTATGACTCAAAAACTCTGACAGAAGATTGTGGCTCTTGCTGTGTGCAATGTTTGGGCCTACATTGCACTCACAACCGCTGAAGAGGTATGACTCATTTAGACCTCCATCCACACCTCTGGTTCTGTTTGCTGTTGAAGCATTGCTGCTGTTTGCGTACAAAGTTCAAGGTACCTCTTATCCAGGTTGGTGCTCTTTAGTTATGAGTCCAGAAACTTCCTGGGGCAGAGTGCAGATCATTACTTAAGGATAAAATGCCCCCCTGCAGAGGCTTGCACAGGAATGTGCATATTTTGTGAATACCTGCGACTTGGGCTGCATGCCTACTTGCAGCATGACCCTCCCCCCCTTGATGTAGCTTTAACCAACGTTATCAGAAGGTCCCATCGGCTGAGGGTTTGGTCGGCCTCTGTATGGACTGGTGCTGACCCTCGTCTGTTTGTGAAGGCCGTTTCCTGACAGGGAAGCATCTGGCTTACGTCTGAAGCATTGCGCACGTCAATGCTAATGCTTGAGTGACACTGTTGCTGTCTTTCTAGATGATCTTTAACTGGCATATGCTCCTATTACGGACACACGTGTGTATGATGATGTGGTGTTGCACTTGTCCTATTTTTAGCCAAATATTTCCAAATGAAGCACAAAGTGAATGATTCTTTTGTCAAAATATTCTTTTACAAAATTCTTGCAAACATTTAGCCAAACCCAGTAAAAGTGCATAGCTTTGCCCTCATCTAACCTTGTTTGCCCTGAAAGTTCATCCGAGTTCTAAATTCATTTTTGCACCGTTTTACCCAGTCTTTTTTGTTTTATACTTCATTACCAGGTCTTAAGTTGAAACAAATACGACTTGGCATTTGTTTGTGGAGGCAGTTTACAGAAGTGCACCACGTGGGATTTTAATCCTGGTAGTTTGTGGAGGCATGCAGAGATAAGAGTTAATCGGTTTCATGTTTCCACTTCTTGAAAGTAAGTCTGCTGCTGTCGTGCAGTCGTGGGCGATGTTTTTTTTTCTTGGTTTTTCTGCCGCCGGGTATGTAGACATAGAAGACTCTCACTCTGCGGGGGGGTATTAAGTAACCAAGTCGAGGATTAGGAGTGATTCTGTGCATCTGTAACATGTAACCTATTTGTCGGGCATTCTTTGCTGGAGACTGTGGGGAATTTTGTGAGTCAGCCCTAATCAGGCCACTCTGCATGATTAGGCATTTGGGAGGCTTGTCTGTTTGTATTCATTAAAGTAGAATTACTTGGAGAACCCAGTGTCCCTCTTCCCACTTTTCTTTTTTAATGTTTGGTTCAAATTTAGCTGTCGGTTTCCTTCTTGTTCTGTAAAACGCTGCTTTTTAAAATTCCCGAATCCCTTTAGGTCAATGAATAATTTTAGCATCTTCTTGCATAACTGAAGGGAGATTTTTGCAAGCACATAAATACAACCCTGAAAGTAAAGCAATGCATGAAAGATGTACAGTAGTTGAGTCAAAGAACATCTTTCAGATGCAGTACACATTAATTATCACTAGTGGTTGACTATAAAGTCTCTTAAATGCCAATAAATTCTCAGTTGGACTCTCCCAGGTCTCTGTTGACACTGGGAACAAAACATTTTATCTTAAAAAATGTTTATGTCCAGTCAAACACCATGTTTTCTGAAATTTCACCTTCATCCAAACTTTTTAATTTATATTCTTGAAAATGTTGAGGATTTTAAGCAATGCAGTGGTGTTCAAATTGGTTTATGGCCCATAGCCGCCAGCAAGAAGCTAAAATCTGTGAATACTTGAGAAACCTTCTAAATACACGCATAGGTGGCCCTTTTAATGTTCAAAAGTCAACATTCCTGTACTCTGCATTAATCTGGAAGCCATTTTAACACTTTTGCAGAAGCTAACATCTATGATCTTCCTTGTTTCTGCTTTTAGGGGTTCAGCCAATCAGTACCAAGGAAAATTTAAATCTAGATTTATTAAATGATAAATGGGATTTATTTGTGCTTCTGCAAACTGCGAAGATCTTTAACTGCTCTTAAGACAAGTGAAAACTTGTAGGTTCACATGTGCTGCATTTTATTTGGTTTTAAAACATATTTTTAAATCATTGTGTTTAGAAACTTTTGGTTAGTGAAGACACATGAACGCCAAAGCAGGTCCAGCTAGGTGAACAGTAATAAACAACCAGAGGTTAGTGGAGTTATTAACCTTCTTTTTGGCATTTTTATTTTTACAAGCAGATGTTTTCTTTTCGAAGAACCGACATGAAGTCTTACTTGTCTTCTGTTTTGTGGTTTGCATTTTCTCATCTTTGGGTCTTTTCTTAATCATAAAGGTTTGTTCATATCATTCGTAAAATGGAAAGTTTTATAAAATGGCTTTTAATGCCGTTGATGGTTTCACTAAGGGAGTGGCCCCTTCTAAGATGCCTGACTTTCAAACATTATAAATGTAGCTTAACTTAAATTTTGATCCAAGATTATCCAGTTTCGTTTGAATCGGAAGCAGGGATTCCTCTGCTTGGCTCAGTCACTGTCCTGTTCACTCATGCCATTTTATTGCAGGAGGGACAATAAGCTCCAGTTATGTTAGTCTGAGTGACTGCACATCGACAGACCGATTCTGTCTGCAGTCTAACAGGTTTCACGCTCTGCCTCTGGGTTACGTCACCCTGCGACTTGCTCAAATTCTTTCCCCCGTGATTAACAATGCTGCTAATGGGAAAACTGGTTCTACACACTGCGGTACCTGCAATCAACAGATGATGAGCCAGGATATTTTTCTTTTTTCTGCTTTCAAGTTATGAGGGAAAGTCTCAGATGTAGGAGTGTCAGCTGCATAATTTGCCTCCCTCCCTTTAGCAGCACCGCTGAAGACCTGCATTTTAAATTAAAACTGATTCCCTTGGCACATGCGTTTCACAAGTGAAAATAAGTAGGATTTATTAACTAAAACATTTAAGTTTGTTTGGTATTTTGGGATGGAGTGAAAATATTTTTCTTTAATTAGCTGAATAATTACATTTCCCCCTGTCTCAATATTACTGAGATAGAAAATATTTTCCTGTGGATCCCTTAAAATGTCCACATGGGGCAATAGAAAGTTTCACTTCAGACGCACTAAAAGCTGTGCTCAGTCAAACAGCTCAGGAATGCAGTCGAACCTTTAAAACTGAATAAATATGTGGCTGTAAACTGCCAAATGCACGAAGCCTTTATCTTTAAGCCTTTCCCCCACAACAAAGGAGCCTGAAACCTGCTTCAGCTGAGTGAAGGGCCGGCCTGCTGTCATACCCCGAAGCTCAAGTTCCCCCGTTTGTCGATGTGCCATGCCATGAATGTGTGTAGAGTTGTGTTTATCGGGGTAGTTCCTGCTTTGAGGTTGGGATTTACACTGCACCACCCACAAAAAGGAAACTTTCTTCCTTTCTTCTACTTCTCACTGCTTGGTTTTGACTCTTTTACACAGAAAACTTTCAACAGGGAAAATTCTGTGGTGCAGCTTGCAAAAAGCTACTAGCTAGTAGGTTTTTAACTGGCTTCTGTTTTTTTGTTTTGGTCTTGCAACTGAGACATTCTGAGTATTAAGATCACCAGACCTGATGTGACAAAGAGGCAGCTTTAAATAGAATAAGCAATTGAACTAGGACAGTTACTACAGCTCTCTTGGTTCACGATCATTGTAAAAATTCCTGAGGTTTGCCACAAAACCCTCCCTAAAATACCATGAGAAACGGTTTTATTATCTGGACTCTGGCTGGCAACACGAACCTATAAATCTGTCCGACAATGACAAAAGTTTGATAGATTCTCCTGTAAGTATTCAGAGTATTTCAAAGTTATCTTCCAGGATGCATTCGTTTGCAAATTCACAAACATTTGGTGTTGTCTGTGTTGGAAGCATTATGTTCACATCTGTTGCCTTTAAGAAGGATACAAATGGGCTTTTGCTATTTTTGACTTCCCACACTCTTGGGTTATCTCCATTTTTTTAAAAGTGAACTCCTCCGAGTTTGATTATTATAGAAAATATTACTGTAACCGGACTGGGCCAGTTACAGGTACCTTTTAGTTTTAGAAAAGTTGATATATTTACGATGATTAAATTGTAATTTACGTCATGTTTTTTTTATATTACTCTGAGTTGTAGTAGATTTTTAATTGGTTGCTTGAGCAAACCTGTTTTAAATACTTTCCCACAGAAGATGTTTACAGAACCCTCTTCTTTCACTTTCTCTCTCTTCCGTTAATTAAAATGCGGTAGTTTTTAATCGATTTGCTTAATTGGTTCACGTTTATCAGTCTCGCCTGAAGCCGACGTCGGTCTTTGGGGTTTCAGTTTGGAGAAACAGACATGAGTACTCTTGAACAAATCAAACTACCAGCTGCTAAAGCTTTAAGTGCACATTTATGTTATGTTTGATTGTTCATATCTTCCACCCTTATCAGCTTTCACTGTTGACTTCCTTAAGCAGGTTATTTGAGCTTTAATTGGCAGTTTTACTTTATAGTAGATTCACACTGAAAGGGAATAAAATCTCTGGAAGTAGGTTGAAGTTGGTGGTCATGTGATGGAAGCACAAACCTCTTATTTGGTCCTGAAACTTTCTATCTGCTTGTATGTTTGGACTTTTGTCTCGGTTTTTGGCATGAATCTGCTGCAGCAACAAGTCGTGCTGTGTGATATTTAGAATATTCAGCTGGACAGAGTTGATATATGAAGCTTGCGGTGTGGTGTGAAATCCGTCTGCACCAGGCTTTAGTCTGATCCTCCCTCACCTGAAGTTTTAGATGCTGCATTCTTCACAAGATTACAGCAGGAATCTTCAAAGCTACTGTGTGTTTTTACAAACCGCCTTTGTCAGGCTCTGACACATGCTTTGTTGCTAGATTGGCTCAGATGTTTGGATCTGATGTGTCAACCTCGCGTTTATTTCTAGGTCACCAGTAGTCATCGGAAACTTGTTTTTAAGCAAATGGAGGCATTTAGAAATGCAAACAGACGGCTGGCAAACAGTCACACTCTTGTCTATATTTAGAGATTTGAAAAAAAAAAGCTTTAGATTGTTTTGGGCACAACGAATACCAGATGTATTTATTTATTTATTTGGCTTATTCACAACACACTCCGGTAGATCTAACAGTCTCCATGTTTTTTCCCCCTCTACATTCGTTCACTTATGTTTTCATTTTTGCATCATGCATGCCCTGCAATGCAAGATGTTCACTGAGCTTGTTTTTTTTATTTACTACACAAAAAAACAAATGTGAGAAGAAAAAATGAAAAATCAGTCTTGACCAGATCCAGGTAAATGTTTCTGTCATGCCTTGATATGCAGAGAGTAATTCTGTCCATAGGTGTCTCGTAGGGCTCTCTCCTGTGTGGGTATTACCCTTTTTGTCCATGGCACTAAAAGCATTTTGAAAGATTTATGGCCAATGAAACTTCTCCGCTCACCATGACTGATGAGATTTTCATTGCTACCCGTTCCTTTTTGACTGCTAGATATGTTTTGAGTTCCATTTTTCCACCAGCACCTTGTTTGTATTTTTGTCTCTGCCCTCTCCTGCGTTTCATCTCTCTTCTGGTATTTGGCGTTCCCTCACAAATGGATTATTTTCCTTTTTCCATCTGAGCCCTCCTCCAGTTCAAATAAAACCCTGCTGTCTCCAGCCATCTCCTCAAAGAGCTCATCAGTGAATCTGATCGCGAGTCTGCATGCATGCACAGCCATTTGTTTGCATCTACACACTGCAGGCTTCGAGCCCATGAGTAAACATGAGTTACAGCAGTGTGTGGGGGCTTGTTTCCCTTCACTTCCGTCCTTTTTCATGGCTAACCCTACAGCTCAATGTGAAGCTGTCTTGGGGAAAAATCTTTGACTACAGGGTTAGGTTTATCTTCCTTGTATCCGGCCTGAAAGGTCACGCAATCAAGTAGAAGCTGGCATTGTGTCACTTTTATCTGGAGGACGGAAAAGGCGATTCCCCGGGAATTACTTTGACACCTCCCTGGATGTAAAGAGAACTTATTCTGCACAAGATGCATTTGAGTTTCAGGTAGTACAAGGAATAAAATGCATCTGTATTCACCCAGTGTCTCTCAGAATAGAGCTACAGTAACTTTTAGCAAGGGAGATTCTGCCTCTATTGCTAATTGAAACACTTGAACAGTTGATAAACTTGTTGAACAAGAAAAGAGTTGATTCTTTGTGTTAAAGTTTTTGATCATTTATTAAAATAGACTAATGTTCTGAGTATTCAATAATGAGGCTTGGGTTGATTTTTACTGAAAAATGATGTTTTGCACACAAGTGTGTGAGGGTGAAACACAGTTTCTACTTTATCGTTTTGAATAAAGTATCAAACCTTTAAATATTTCTTTAATTTTAGTAACTGACCCAACAAAGCCCTGCAGAAAGACGAAGTGATGTCCACTCAGGTATTTAAATTGACAGACCAGAAAGGAACCGGCTCTTGATTCAGTCGTCCTCTGATGTAGTTTGTGTGAAATTGCATTTTTTTCTGTCCTGTGATCCTTTTTGTTTCACAGTTGCAGCATCCTGCCAGGAACACTGTTTGTTCCGCAAGCCAGGTTTTCCTCTCCAGGACCATTTGTGGCTTCAGTCATGCTCATCAATTGTAGAAGTAAACTTGGGCTGAACGTTGAGCTGATTCAAAAGCCGTGTGTTGAACAAGCAGTAACCTTTCCCAGCCCGAGCCATTAGCTGCTGGTGGGGAGTCCCGGCTGTGCTTAGCATGACTCACGGTCTGGCTTGGTGTCTGCCAGTGGACAAACACAATAGCCTCTGTACACAATAGGCCTGCCCCTGCTCTGCTGGAATGCAAAACATGCTCTAACGGTTTCCGATATCTAAGGATTGTGTTACATGGCAAGAAAACCAAGGTGTAGTTCACAAGATATCCCCACTCACAAGTAGATGTATAATGGAATATTACTGGCCTTCTGTCCTCTCCTATAATGCCTTTTTATTTTAATTGAGGCTTGGTAAATTAGATTAAAGTTGTGGAGGCTTGAGTGGATGGTTTGACCCTTTTTGCTTGATGTGTGGACCAAATTTTATTTCTTTGTTTTGTCAATTAAGCAATTAAGTTTTCCGTCATCCATCTATTTATCCATTATTCCCCTTTTCTGTCCATCTGTTTATCATCCATCTGCCTGTCCATTCATCCTAGGTTTGTGTGTCCATCTATATCTCTTCATCCATTCATCCAAAATGATGCTGTCTACTGTGGGACTGGTATTATAATCATGTGATCATGAAGTAGAGCTTCTCCTCCAAACAGGAAGCTAAACTTTGCAAATTGTACCATTTGCACTGGCATTTTTTTTTTTTTTTTTACAGCCAAGATCCAGCTTTTGGTCGTAGTGTAACATTTTCTGTTACTTTTAAGAGCACAGGAAACTTTCTTCAAACAGGAAGTGTTGAGATGAGAGAACAGAGCTTCTGATGTCAGTGGATGGAGGCCGAGTTCCTCTGGGGATGGTGGAACAGTCATGAACATTTAGTGAGATTATTACAGCAGTACAGCCTCCACAAACATGCAGTCCCAGTTGGATTGCAGTCTTATCACTGAATGCTGGAAACTTGTGCCGCTGAGCAAGAAACGCCAATAAAACATAATTTGCAGATTGTTTGAATGTTCTTTGGTGCAAGATAACTCTAGTCTGAAGATTACAACAGCATTTTGCAATGCAAATTTTGCTTTTGATTTTGTGCATTTTCTGACCTCTTTTAAACAGACAACTGTCTCCCTAATGGAATGGGAGTTATTATGTGAATATGTTCACTATAATTCTGAATTATTCGTATTTACAGCAGGAGACACAAACATTGACCTGTTGCATGCTTTTTGTTCCGTCAAGCTCTTATTTTTTCCGTCTTTAACATTTGCTTTCAAATGCTTTTTATTAAATGTCAGAACTGCCCTGTTTTCCCTGAGTGACACTTGAGAGAACTGATACAGAGCTTTAATTCTGGAAATGGAAGACTCTTATTTGCTACAGTTTTGTTTTAGTTGCTGTAGCAAAAAAAAAAAAAAAAAAAAAAAAACCCAGAAAGGTTTTATGAATTTAAATAAGGATTTAAAATTGTAGATGCATCCTGTTTAAGTTTAATAACAAATTAGCTGAATTTCTTTCAGACTTGTTTCACACAAGTATAATTGTTCTAAGTGCTCTTAGATTTGGCTGCAGGTCATGCCTGAATGAACATTCATTTGCTCTGAACTCTTTGTCTTCATCTCTTTATTTTCCACCCTGCATACCGCCCTTCCACATTCAGAGATGGGCATTTGGGCTCATTCCAAGGATGTCCATTATTGAAATCCTGAACTAATTCCCTCCACTCAGTCTCTCACTCCAGCCCCCTACCCCTGCTGCTCTTCTTGCAAATCCACCCCTCTTGTTGTGTGTCTTAACTCTGCTGTGCAAGATAAGCCTCTGCAGCCCTTGGGGTTGTGTAGGATCGGTGGACTGAAGGAGCCGTTTCTGTTCAGAGCTGAGGTGCCCATGATTTTCCCAGAGTCTCATGAGAAGAATCTGTTTTCTCATGAATAACAAACAGTAGAGGGACCATTTTATTACTTTAAATCTTCTGAAAACTTCAGTTAACTAATTTCATGGTTCCACCATTTACAAAAAAAGAAAAAAATCTGAAATATATCTCACGTTTCCATTTAAGCAATTTTCAAAAGAGTTTAAAATATTTGGTTAATTGTAAAATATCGTTATCACAATTTTTTCACTGCGTGCTTTAGAAAACACAATTTCCAGCTTCCCATCAGCTAAGTAAGTTATCTTAGAGCTGTCTTCATAAATCTTCCTTTCTTAACTTATGTCTGACTTGTCAGATTTCTTGGACTTCCTGCTCTGTAGCTAAGAGTTTGCAGGTCAACCAAAATGATTGGAGTCGTTTTTTTGCACGAAGCAGCTGAATCAATTTCCTTCACAATAAGCCTCGACTGTAAATCCACAGTGCTGTAAGCTTCAGAAAGATTTCAAGGCAGTTTAAAAATATTTATTTATTCATTTGCTTTTAAGAACAGAACAGGCTGTGTGCATTTAGTGTTTCATCCAAAGGCTTATTTTTCAGCGTCATCATCTAAGATAAAGGACCGTTGGCTAATTTATTTGCAGAATATATAGAGTATGCTTCACTCTTGATGAATTTAGTTATCCCATTGCACTGTTGATGTTTTAAAACTACTGCAACAGAGGTTTGATCTTTTTTCATGTGTTGTTTCATCACAAAATAAGAATCCATGGTTCCCTGAAGTCAGAGTTTCAAGAGCGAAGAAATTGGATGTTTCCCACCAACCCGATCCTCAAAATGCAATATTGCTTCCGTACATTTAAAAAGTGGTGAGAGCCACAGCCAAACAGCCTAGTTGCACTTCAGCAGTAAGCATTTTTTAAGAAATAACTACATTTTATAGATGTATTTGTTGAACGTCTCTATGTGTGGAATGCTGATTCATTCATTGCTAACGGTATTGAATATAAGGGATTTCTTGCTACATTCATTTTCAGAGTTAAACAGAGCACAGCACAAAGAGTACATTGTTGCCAATATGCTAAATTTACTACAACGTAAATATGAAGCAACATTTTCTCCAACTATGACCAACAGAAGCTTAACTACAACAAAAGTTGTAGTTAAGTATTCAGTTTTAAACTTGTGCATAGATTTTTTTTTTTGTTTTGTCGAGGATATTGGAACGAAAACGCAGCTTAGGAAGCTAAAATACTTGGATGAAGTGCTACTTGACACTACTGGCCTGTGTTTGCAAAGCCTTCAGTTTCCTTGTCAATCTGACAGTTTAAGATTGGTGTCTTGCATACAGGAGGTTCCAGAGTGTTACTTGGCCACAATAACTAGTTTGCCCTCCCTTTTTCTTTTTTTTTTGTTTAGGAAAAAGATGCAGAACTGGAGACTTGAAGACTAGAGCTACCCACATCTTTCTCTTATTTATATGCAAATACAGAGATGCAGTAAACTATTAAAGGACTCATAGGAAACAGAGAAGGGAAGTTTCATTGTTGCTTTCGTTTGGTCGGCACTGTAGCACCGGGTGGGGCATAGCAGACAGGAATGCACCCATGCAGCTGTATTCGCCCGGCTCTCATTAGGCGCCATGCGTTTTCTGTTTTGCCTATTAAAATAAGGCAGAACATCAGTAGTTTGAGTCCTCACTTTTACCCCCCAAAACTAAAAAATCAACTGAGAGTGATGGTGGAAGAGGGAATGTTTATATCCTTCCAGGAAAAGCTGAAACTCATAACAACCTCCTCATTTTGCCTGCTGCCTTTGCTATGATGGGAATGTTGTGACACAGTCAGTAATCCAGGACAAGCTGTACCAGAGAACAATGAGACTGAAATTTTGGAAAACATCCTCTGGTATCATCATCGTTTGCAACATTTAAACTTATGAACTTTAATAAAACAATGTAGTAACATTTTGTCATGCTACAAGTATATGTTTTATTCATAGATTATTTGGATTCAGCTCTCCTGATCCAACTACAAGTATTTTAGTGTTTGCACGTCTAAATGCTGAAATTTTGAATACTTGTGTTGCCATTAAATTTGCTCCAAAAAGTCAGATTTAATGGAGAGCATCTGTGAAAGGCAGTCTTCAGGTTTCATTTAGGTCTGGACTTTGACTGGGCCGTTCTGGCACATAATGTCATTATTGTACTGGAAAAGAACCAGTTCAGGTTTTAAATCCAAGACGTGTTCTCGCATTTCACTTATTTAACTCTGATCATCTCCTGCCTGATTTAAATAAAACCACAGTATGATGGCGATTTGAAAAACTACAGTAACTTTTCTTTCATGTCACAATTGTACACTACTTTTTTGGCCTTTTATCTTTGGTGTAAATTCTAAAGTTATTCTTCAAATTCTGAGTTTTGAAATTAGTTTGGACTGTGGTTGAATCTTTTTCTCTTACTCTCCTTTAAGCTTCATGTCTTCAATCACTTCTGACCACCTGCCGTATAGAGAATTCATCCTATTCCATGACACACTTTCACTATTGATGGTCATGAGATAAAGCCCAATAAAATACATCAGGGTTGCAAAAAAAAAAAACATTACAGGAGCCCCTGTGTGCTCCTAAAGTATGCAGACAGTAGCACCATGTTCCTTAGTGACTTTATTAGATTTATTTATAAGAAAATAAACTCTACTACTGTACAGTTGAAAAACCATCTGCATGACTCCTAAAGGAAGGAGATTTATTCTTAGCTTAAACTTACCATTTCCAGCAATGCTGTTTTCCATCAGTTAACATTTACTGCTCATCTGGTCCAGTCTTGTTTTCATAAAAAATAAATAAATAAAATGAATACCAGACTCCACTTGGTTTGATGGCTTTGCCTGCAGCAGAGTGCATTTTTCATTAGTCTTGCCTTGTTTCTCTCCTGTAGGGTTTGTAGATTATTTAGAAATGAAATGCCATCAGAAGAAAGCAGCAGGCTGCAGAGTTTTGAGATGATGTGAAACTTCAGAAATCTTTTGCTGGAAACCAAATAATCAATTTGATTTATTACTTTTTCAGTAAATTACTTTGATTTATTTACTTTTTTTTGTTTGAAAGAATCCTGGATTTTCACCTTTACTCATATTTGATATTTGTTTCTGCAGCTTTTTGTTGTTTTACAGCAATTTAGTATTTTCACCAAATCAGGTAAAATTAGAAAGCTTGGTACTGGCTGTAGTATAGTTTACCGAAACTGCAAATTAATTCAGATTTTTTTTTTTATCATTCAGTGAATTTGAATATTTTTGCATGGAAACTAAATTATTTCAATCATTTGTCGCTGATTATGACTGATTGGGCTGTTTGTCTCTCATCTTTTCAAACTCAGAAGACTTTATCTCTTCCTGATGTGACATGCTGTGAATTAGAGGGAAAACATGCAGCTTCTTCAGCTGAAACCCATTAGGAAGGAAAGGTTGACTGCTTAAATATCTCCTTCAGTCATTTAACATGCATCAGTTTCTGTGTGAGACTCCTTTATTTTCACCCTCTCGTCAATACAGATTTCAGGGTTTTGAAGTTTTCAGTTCCTGCTGTGTGTCTGCGTCAAAATAAACCAAACTGCAGTTTGTCGGTAAGTTGCACCACAGCCTTTGTGGTTTTAAATTCAATAGATTTCCAGAACACGTCCAGCGTATCAAGTGGCAGCTCAGATGGTGTCGAGTAACTAAGAATTCACTTTTACTAGACTCACTATAGTGAGTTGATTAAAACTTCAACCTACTGCATAAAAAAGGATTCTAGATGTTACAAGGCACTAACAAATCTCGCTTACAAATATCTTGTGCTGACTTGTGAAATCGACTTTTAGTTAAAATAGGTATTGAAAAGGGAAAGGAGTAATAAGGCTGTACTGTCAATTATAGTCAGTCCATCCATTTTACCACGTTGAAATTTGTTGAGTCTTTCTTCAGAGGTTGTTCTGAACAATACAAACCTGGCTCTAAAAAAGGAAACTGGTTCAGCCCAGACTGTTTCTTCTTTTCAAAATTGGAAAACTAGCATTTTTTAAAATTATTTTTTAGGCCTGGCAAGAAATGACTAGATAACTTTTTTTATATATACTTAGGGAATACTTAGAAAAATGCACTACAGCAAACTCACTTGTCTTCTAAGCTTTGCAAGGAGCTTATGGGTGATATTCTCCCATAGAAACCAAGGGGTGGAGTCGAGTTCAGTGCCAGTTAAATGTTCGTTTACTTAAAGATCTGTTTGCCTTTCTTTTCCATGTGACATGTAGTATCACTTCCTGTTTCAGGGTAAATTTTATTATAGCTTACAGCCTGTATAAAATAATAAAAGCAGTCAAATTGTATAATTATATGACACAGATTGGAAGCAAGCAAGCAAATGGAATATAAGAAACGTTCTTTACATATTTGTCAAATCTGTTGCTGTGTTGTGGGAGTATGAGACAAACTCCTCTCTCTTCCCTGTAGTCCTGCTTTGTAAACTTTAATCTCAACATAATCCGAGAGGTGTTTCATCAATGTTAAATGTCCTGCAAAATGTGACTAGATTAGTAAATTGTTACCCTGATTTATGTCTAGCACCCAGATATTTTTAGAGAATCATCGTCATGATTGCAACGTTTCTGCATCCTGATTGGTGGAGTTTCTGCAGCAGCTCTCAAAGTGCTTGACCTCAGAGTTAAACCTTATGTAAATATTATTGCTGATAACGGTAAGAAAATCCACAGACGAAGACGAGACTTTGAATAAGAGGATGAAGCAACTGACTCCAGACAGAATGAATGAATTAGATTTTAAATTCAAACCTAAAAATACTTTTTGTAGAATTACCATACAGTAGTAAGGTGGTTTCTTTTTTTTCCAACTTTGAAATATTCAGAGCATTTTATCAGAGCATTTATTAAACTACTTACACTTATTTATGTAAGAAAAAGAAGATTTGGTGAGATTCCAGTGTTGGAAAAACATCCTGTTTGTTCTCCGTCTGATGGGAGGCGTGCAGAGGAAACTCGCCGCCTCACCAGATGAGTAATTCTTTCATCTTCTCTGCTGCTTCTTTTGTCTTGTGTTTTGAAATATGCCTGTTGAAGTCAGATAAGACTCTACCTGCCAGTTGGATGTGTCTGCCTGTCTGTTTGCTGTATGGATAATATCTCTCCTATTTGAACAGCAGCTCTCTCCAGGAACCAGTCATGTCATGACGATCTCTGTGATTCTTTTATTGCAAAGTTGAGACAATGTCTCTGGATTACTGTTTTTGTTTTTTGCTTGAGGTTCCTTCACTCCACTTATATGTACATGTGGGATTGGATTGCAGGTCTGGTTTGGCCGGAGCAGTCAGTGGCCGCATAGGTTCAATAATCCCACCAGATGAAATTTTTCATGTTCGGCAGCTTCGTAAAAAGAAAAGGAGTTATTTTCCCAAGCGTCTGCTTACTCCTCTGTGCTGGCAAGAAGAGGCGACTCAAGAGAAAATGTGGTGTAACCTGCCAAAGCAAACTCCCAGAAACTTGATGAATGTCCCGCTGCCGAGGCTCTGGGGATCAACTTGCACTTCATTGAAATTCCTCTGATACTGGATCCAGGCTCGCTGCTCACTATTCAGACTTTTTCACACCAATTACCCTTCCATCTAAAGTCTAGATGGAAGACTTTAGATCTTCCATCTAAAGTCTAAAGATACTAAATTTAACAAATTTACTAAAAAATTTACTAAAATTTTTTAGTAACAAAAATTTTAGTAAACATTTTTTGTTACTAAAATTTTTGAAACCTCTTCTACTTTTTCTCCATTTTTCCACAAATTTCAGTATATTGTATTGTGGTTTTAAGTGACGGATTAACACAAGTAGGGATAACAAGTTTTAGATGGCTGAAGAAGTTGAAGGAAGAGAAATATTTTCTATTTTTCTTTTTGATCAAATCCCGTAGAGGTTCCTTCTGTTTGCAGACAGGATTGAGTGTCCTGGATTGTTTTTATAATAATTTTTTTAATGAAGTGATTAGTGGCTAACCTGTTGCTTTCCAAGGAGTCTTGACTAAATCTAGAATCAGATTTTCCTCCAGAACCAGGCTTTTTTTTTTAACAGGATAAAATAAAGTCTCTTGGGAGAAAAATAAAATGTTTCTCCATGATTTAATTATTAGACATCCTACAATCTTCATTAAAATAAAATATAATTTCCTTACTTTCTTTATCTTTTTAATTTAGTTTAACCTGCATGTCAAATGTGTTTTAATTTGTTGTTAGTCTAAATCAAATTTGTTGCTTTAACAATGGATTATTATAAATCCCCATCCCCTCTCTTAATTATACATCTTTGTACCTAAATTGTCTTACTTTGTACATTTGGACCCTCATGTCAGTTATTGCATCTCTTTCTAAAGTTCCTCAGTTTATTCCAGCGCTACACGAGTACCGTCATTAATCTCACTACAGTTTAGGATGTATAGCACTCATTAGCTGTCTTTATTGGTTACAAAGGTTTGCAGTCTGAGATCAACATCCCATCTGTTGAATAACATCTGGTTACTGTCCCATGTCCCCACTTGGCTCAAGTCGGCCCCAGACGGAGCATCTGCCTCTGGCTGATGTTGACATCCCACTTTTATGGTGTCAAGTCTGTGATCTCTCTGTAATTATCGCGGCAAAGAAGGGCGCTGACAAGTGTAAACAATGGATGCCTTTGGTCTTAAATTGTACCAAATGGTTTGGCTGTCATAACATTGTTTATAGAGCCATTTAAAATGGATGCTGTCAGAAGCCACAACGTCTTCTGCTGTTTCTGCCTCCTGCCGGTTCTCTCTTCCATCTGGATTGGTCCTTTTCTCTGCAGAAGAAGTAATGCATCATGAACAGGAGTGATATCTGACGAACGGTGTTGCACAGAGGATAGGATGGCAGATGCTGGCTTTAAATAGAAGTGTTGCCTTTGTGTTGCGCTTACTGTTTTACCGTGTCAGTCGTAGCTGGCTCTCTCCAGCTGTGCTGTGCGGTAGGTAGGTGGTACTCGCTCCGTTTGTTTGGAGGGGCTGCCTTGATGGGATCGACTGTCATGCAATACGAAGCTCAAATCTGAGCCAAATACCTGATGAGGTGCACTTTAAATTTGGCTTGTTTCAGTAGCTGCATTTCATTGGGTTTAATGTCAAACAGGTTTTAGTTTTGGCCTTCCTTTGCTGCATTCAGGATATTATCCATTACAGCTAGCAAACTGTTACATCTGGATCAGAGCAGCGGCATCCAAAGCTGCTTCAGTTAGATTTAGAGATGCATACAAAACATGTCTTTTGTGCATTTTGAACGAATGGTGAATGTGTTTGTATCCGATTGATCCTAAACCGTCAAACTCAAAAGAGAGTTTGCTATTCAGAGCTTTAGGTTTGCCCAGAGTAGCAGTAGGAAAAAATTTCTCACGACTCTGGAACCAAACGTTTGTAACAATTAGACCATGTAAAAGAAAGACCTTTGGCCAAATGAATTCCTTATTCAGGCTTATGTCTATTTCTTAGGTGGAACCTGCAAAAGTTTGCAGTAATCACTATGGCAAAACTTAACTTTTTAACTTTTTTTTGAAAGGCCAATGATCTTGTTTTAATTTTTGGCTTGATGCATTTAATAATACACAACCAATTCAGTTATTTTGAAGTGTTTGTGACCCTTACATATTCCAGTATTCGTCACTGTTTTGGTTCCACATAATAAGTATCAAAATGTTCCAGGAAATTCCTAAGATGAGGATGCATTACTGAAAAAAGCTCAATAATTGTAGTGACAAATATAATTTTCCTGAGCAATAGATGCAATTTCAAGGTCGGTTTTACATGTCAGGGGAACAAAAATATTTGTTCTTTCTGGTATTTTAAAGCTTTTTATAGCTTCTTACGAACTAAAAACAAATACATTTCAACCATTTTGGCATATTGGAGTAATGAGGTTTTATTACGTGGCTAAAAAAAGGAGAGTGGTGGTTGAATATGAAGATAAGTACATATTTACATGGTGCTGGCAAATGTAAACTGTTTTATTTGATGGGTCATGGAAACCTTGAGCTGCACTGGCTGTGCTCTCTCATGATCCCTTCAGGATATCATGAAGAGATGTGGTTGATTTGCATTTCAGATGACATTAAGTCAGCAAGAATCAAACTTTCCAACCACAAATAAAAAACATCGTTGGCCAAAGATTTACAGATCACTTATATTTATGTCTTCAATCCCTGTGCAGCAGACGAGCTCAAAAGCAAAAGACTTAATTGAGCAAAGAATTTGGCATTGTTCCTCATTCCTGCCAATCTCAACCTGTTGAATTTTCTCTTTATAGCTTAACTGTTGCTCTTTTTGAGCTAGTTTTGGAAGCCCACTTTGATGTGCTTTCAACCAAAAAGAGATTAACAGGTCAGCACTGGAAGAAGTATGAAATTTCTACTTTTAAAACTGAGTTTTCAGCATTGCTCAAGAGTTTAAACCCAATTTAAGTTGTGTGCTGTGCTCAGGCTAACAAATATTCCCAGAAGAAGGCAGTACAATGTATTTACAGATGATGATTTCAAAATTGAAAATACTGCGGTATTTTAAAATTGTTGTGAAAATAGTTTTAAATTGTAACAGTGTGATTGCTGTAGCAAAAAATACCAGCATCAAACTATTAAAAATAGTAATAAATTAAAAACCTCACCTTTACAGAAGTCTCTAGCATATCCTTTTGTTTATGCATTTTAATCTTGTTATGACTAGAAATATTTCCACGCAGCCAAAATGGCTTTTTCTCAGCAGTACACAGCAACAGGTGGGGGAGCGACGGCGCTTACCAACTCTACGCTTCATAAATATACAAACTTTCTCTCCCTTAAAAGAACTTTAAGCAGTAGAAATAATATTTTGAATGTGCTTTGGGGTTCAAAGTGCAATACAAGTACAAGCCGTTACCATTTATCTTACCTTATAGCTTATGGAACATGCAGCCTGGGCACTGACTACTGAAAATCATGATAGAGTTTGAATTTCTGGACTATTATTGCAAAAATCCTACCTTCTAAACAGAAGTGCAACACAGAAGTGTTCAGTAAGTTCAAATCCATTTGCAGGTAGTTATCTCACTAAATTACAAGATGACTAAGGGATATCGTGGGATGGAACCGAGTTTGTATTTATAAAAGAAAATCGCAGCAATTCAGGATGAATCATACCATTCAACCAGAAGTAACAGCATTTATGGCCTTATATTGTGTTTGCTCCATGCTCTCTATGAGCTCAGAGAAAGTGGAGAACTTGCCTTGTTTAGTTCCTCTCCCGGCACAATATTAAGTAAATACGGCGCTGCACAATTTCCATCCAATTTTCTTTTCCATTAATCAACTGTGTCCACTGCTTTATCTGACATTTATCATCTCTGGTAATGAGATCTAGTTCTAGTGAGGTTACAAACGCAGTAAGAGTCAAATAAACCCGTCATCTGTATTATTGGCTAGCAAAGTTTGGATGCATAACCACTAAAATGTCACAGCAAGCCAACCTAAAACTGCATTTCAGCTATTTAACTTGCAAGTTATATTTCTAGTATTTCTATCTTCTTCTGGGTTTTGTATAGACAAAACCTCCAATGTGTTCCCTGCAGCACTGATACTGCAAGGAATGAAGTTTCAATGCTGTAGGAAACCTGTAAAAATAGTGCAGTGAAGTTCTGAGTCACAAAGGATTCTTTAGAGTATAAATCATGGATTTGAGTGAAATTTAAGGTTGGAGACTCCTGGTGTTGGCGCACACACACACACACAGAGAGAACCCAAAACGTGCATACAACTTACTTTTCTGTGGTCGTTCTTTTGTTATTCCAGTTATATATAAATATGTAATATATTTTGCAGCTTGAAGATGGAGCTCACTATGAACCTCTGCCTCCTAGTTTCTAATAAATTAAAACGACTCCATGTTAGTGGAAGAGATTCGGATATTAACCATGACTGTAAAAGATATTATTTCTTTTTTTCCCTTTGAATAAAACACATGTAATACTGGGAGGAGCTACGGTATCATCTGGAACCAACAAGACAAAGAAGGCAATTTATTTCTTAAAAAACATTTATTCTGCCTCTGTTTTAGTAGAAACAGAATCTACATCAACCAAGCATATGTATTTATATGTCTTAAATGAGTACCGAATTAAATCTGCTTATGAAATCTAGTCAGCAAAGTTATTTATTTCTTCTGCTTGGATTCCGGTTTGCATGCAAGGGATCATCTGGAGAGTAAAACATTATAAAAGTTATTTTCCCAGAAGGGTAACGTGGCTGTTGGCTCATTGCGATTGACCATTGGTATCACTGTGTGGCATTCGACTGCAAATAGAAACAGGAACGTTAGCAGAGGAAAACCAACACCTGACCATTCAGAACAGGTTTTCAGAAGACTCCAGGAGATGCGTAACAGCCGTCGAACCTTTTATAACCAGGTGTTCCTCTGGCTGAGTACTGCCACCAGGTGCCCTCAGGCTGTCACTGCTCACCAGCAGCCCTGCAGTCACTCTCCAAAATTACAGACTCAAACGGAGGGCGAGTTTGACTCGTTGGTTCTTGTTCTGCTTTTATCTTGGTGGGCTCCCACTCAGCAGAAACGGGCCTTTTTTTTACTCGCAGGCTTCTGTGATCTTGTTCTAAAGAAGTGCAAACTAATGACGCCTCTGAACGTTTTAGGCATTTCCACTTTCACTGCACGGGTTAAATAAAAACTCTTGGAAAACCTGTAAAGCTTTCAAAAAAGTGGCTACAAATTTCCAGCAGTGTGATGTTTCAGAAAAGGTTATATAACTGGTTTAATATAAATTGCATATTATTAAGAGCTAAAATGTTTTGTTTTTAGGCAACTAATAATAAGTTGAATTACTTGCAACAATTCAGGGTTCCATTTTGCTTTGCTCTTTGAGTAGTTTCTGGCTGCGCTGTGCCTCTCGAACCATTTTTTCAAACCCTACAGTTGGACTGTGTGAAAATAATTTGGACCGTCGGTCCTGCTGCCATGCATGCATAACTCACTGGATTCAGCAAACCTGGCTTCATTCCGGATCCATCATGTCTGTGGTTCTTTTGATGGGTCTCTGGAACCTGATTAGTCCCTGAGTTGTTGGAGCTTTGAATGAAAATGACCTGCAGAGCCAAGAAAACCACATTTCAGCAGCCAAGAGATGCGATGGCCGTGCAGAAACACAAATGCTGAGTGCTATTTGGCTGTGCAAGAATATTTTTGTACGTTTTGTCACATTACAACAATGGATTTAAACCTTCTGTATTGGAATTTTATGTGATAGATTAACCAAAATGCAGGTTTAATTGTAAAGTGAAAAGACGCTGTTTACACGTTTCTATTTCACTAGAAATACAGCTGATTTTTGTTGGCCTCAGATGTTTGTTAGAGAATATTTATGAACAAACCACATGGTAAATACCAAGGATAAAGTTAGACATATTTGGATTAAGTAACAAGTTATGAAGACACTGTTAGAATACATTATATAAAAATAAACTACCAATATATGACTGTCCACCAGAACTAACAGACCAGGCAAGGAGAGTGTTAATCTGAGAAGTAGCCGAAAGTTATCAAAGTCACCCAGGTTAAAATATTGGCAACAGTTGAAAGAAAACCAAAGACGTCAAGTAGCAAACATGTGGAAGTACATTCTCTGGAAGAAAACTAACTCATTTTGTTCCCTATTGTGACAACTTCTCCCAACAGTGAAACAAGGTAACATCATGATACTTTAGGAAGATTTCCTTCAGCAGGAACAAGAAGGCTAAGATGGAGGAAGCTGAAAACAAGGCAAACGTGTTAAAGGTTTCAAAAACCCTTGGCGAGGACGGCAAAATTTTGACATTTTCTTTCTACACGACAATTACGCATTACTTTGTCTTGATCTATCAAATAAAACTCCAATGAAATACATTGTTTGTGGTTGTAACCTAATGAAATGTGAAAAGTTTACAGTAGTATTAGGTTTGCTTGGCACGGTAGAGGGCGTCGATGGATTTCTGCTCCTAATGTGACAGAACTTCCAGTGCTGGTTAAGATTTGTCTCTGTGGTATTCATTGTGTTTCCATGTGGCTTCTTTCAGCCATCTTGTAAAGAGGACCTCTCAGGGAGCTTAGATGGCAAAGTCCAAGAACCAGATGTTTTGTGTTGAGTTGCAGGTGCGGGTTCTGCACTGGTGATGAGATTTAAAACATTCCAAATAGGAAGTCTGTGGAAAGGTTGAGGCCTTTGAACACAGCTTTAGGTCAGGGGTCTCTGTGCAGAGTTCTGATTAAGTATCCGACTAAAGCAGAGAAATTCACGTGGCTGTGCACGATCTCCTCTGAAAACCTTGGATTTAAAGTACTTTTCTGAATATGGAATATTAAGATACTTGTCCCATGAGGCAAAAAAAATAAAATCTTTACAAATTTTTAGCTCTTGATTCATTCCTGAGTGTATTTTCCAAGACAAAGTCATGATTTGAAAGGAGCACACTGTAAATGTCAAATGTTGAACTTGCAGAGCAACAAGATCCTGAATTATTATTGTCTTGTTTTGTCCAAATAACTCTTGTGGGGGTGTGAAACATAAAAAGAGGTTTATTATAAACTCCACCAAAATATGCTTGCACTGTAAAAAATAATGCTGCTGCCATAATCATTATTCTGCAGCTTTGGGAGAAAATATGCATTTATACTTGCTGCACAGTGTTCAGAAAATATCAGTTCAGGAAGGAAGAAGTACAGATGCCAGCACATGGGCAAAAATGAGATTAGGAATTGGACAAAAAGCAGGACCACTTCTGTTCTGCTTTCTCAGGCCAGCACACGGAAAGCAGCCTGTTATTACTGCTGGTTTGCAGAAACTGGATTACTGGCGTGAACGCTCCAGCAGCCTACAAAACCAGTCTCTCTTGGGTTGCAGTTGGTTTGGTCTGTGGTGAGGACATGCAGATGGAAAAACTCTTAGCTCACATGAGAAAGATAAATTGCAGTGTAATCCCATGTACATAAGTGATCCTTTTTATTTAAGGCCTCGTCAGGATGAATGAACATTTATCAAGCAGAAAGTTTATTGACCTTGACTTTTATGAAGAAAATCGACGACATATGAATCCTTCCATTGAATATTTACTTGCAGCTTCTTGCTACAACTGACAATATACTAATTTTGCAAGTGATAAATAAGGATGAAAGTGTACTGAGAGTTTGATTATAGAAAAAACATGCAGAATCTCTGTTAAAATGTTACTTAGATTCAAAGTTGAGGAAAATTGCTTTGCAGTTTTAAAAAGCAAAATTCTTGCGTGTCTTGTAATGTTTGTATGGTGTTGTCTTTCTTCCACGCCAATGCAGGCCAGCAATGTTTTGTGTCAGAGGCTCGTGCAAATACCCAAGAGAAGGACAACAACACAGCAGGGCACACTTGCTTTCCATTTCCCGAGATAATGATGTTTATACCTGAGGTAAACCGTTCATAACACAAGGAATCTGGTATGTCTGTGGTTCTACAGTTGAGTAAATGGAGTTTGTGTTTTTCCTGACCATAGTTGTAGATTTTTGGTAAAACGACCAATTTCTATGAACCACTAAGTATTTAATGTCCAGATGACGACCAACCATGTAGAGTTAATAAAAGGTTAAATTGTGGATTAATACAGGTTGTTGTAACCCTTCATTAGTTTATAATGACTTTTAATACCATAAACAAACCTGTTATTACTGCCACTCTGTAGCTATTAACAAATAGTTGTAGGAAGGCTTAAATATTAGAGAATTATACATTTATTTCTGAAACCTTTTTCACCCAATTAACATTATTCTGGTTATTATTCCAGTTTGGGTCGGTACTTTTAACAAAAGCTGACAAATTACAACCCTGATCAAACAAAAATAAAGAAATCTCTTGTAGTATTTATTGAAATCTCAGTAGTATACTTCCTTACAGTAGGTCATGATGAACACACTTTGGTTTCAATCATACAGCGCTAACTGTGCTAATTGAAAACTGTTGCACAAAAAATAATTTAATAGTTTTATAGTTCTTCTGGATTTCAGATTTGACAGTCAGGACTGTAGTCGGCATGCTGCAAGCCAAGACGAGGTTCATTTGAGGTTCTTTGCTAGTTTTATACACGTCTCTGTTGTGAACCACGAGGAATAGATGTTTTACAGCTGGGAGAAATCCTTCGCCACCACAGTGCTGGATATCATGCTCTTAAATCACACCACAACTACAGCGGCGATGTGGAAACCACAAGAACAACTTTGGTCAGCTCTGGGTGCTTCTCACCAGATGAGGAAGTCTGAAGATTCCCGTTTGTGAAACATCCATGCAGAAACTGAAAACTTTGCAGGAGGCTTGTGCTTTTGAACCTCTCTGCTGTAAAAGCTCTTGCCTCGTTCCACATGACGAAGCAGAGGGGTCGACGGAGGGCCATGTGGTTGTCTGCGGAGGGCTGTGGATTGGGATTGTTAACTCCCATTTACGCAGGGTAACAAGAGAAGCTGCAAATGCTAACCTACAGATACAGACGGATGGATAGAGACAGAGAGATATTAATTGCACACTGAGGCTCCTTACAACCCCAGTCGACGCTCCAAGCCATCGCTGAGGTTATTAGACCACAGAAGAAGTTTGGCAAACGTCTAAGCATACAGAGAGCGTTTTCCCACAGAGGCATTAAAGCTCATGCAGACAGTCGAAGATCTCTGCCCGGCTCTGCTGAGCCCAGCTGGTCTGCCCTCAGGCCTTTGGTTCACTCTGACACATCCAGAGGAATGCTGATGCTGCTGCTCACCGGGTCAGCAATCGCAACCAGAGACTCTCCTGCTTATTTGCTTAAAGCTTTTTGTTTGCTCTGACTCTATTTATGGTTTGGTTCAGTGTTGATTAAGTTACTAGTGCCTAACTTGGGGTTAAGGGGTCACACAGTTTTCAAGTTCAAAGCCAAACTGTTAGAATTTCTCTTATGTTACGGTCATTTTTGAAGAAAGCTGTCCAGCCCTCGAAGCCAAAACAGACTTTGATCCTTTGAATGTTTTGCACCATGTTTGACTTAACTCAATCCCCAAAGAACACCTTCACAGACAATCCATATATGTAAATCTGACTTCAAACCATTCTGAAACCAGCTGTTTTATACTCTGAATAGTGCAAGAGTAAATATATATAGTGTGCAGATGCAGGTTTTAGCTTTTATTTTTATTTTCCTCAGTGCTCAGAGTGTGTCCTGTTTGGGGGAATTATGTAATATTTTTCAGAATGAACTTGAAAGGGATTCTGATCTCTGAATATTTTACTGGTTAGATGGAGGTCATGCAGAGATTTGCTCTGAATACTAAATTTAAAGAAACTTCTTGAGAGTAGAGATTAACTGAGAGCAGATGAGTCCATTTTTTATGTTTTGATTTCTTTTTAAAGACCCTTTACCTCATTTATCTAGAGCTGCACTTAAATATTCCTTATTTCAAAAGATATTACAGGGATGTGGATGTGGCATTAACTGACTTTAATATTTAGGGTTCCTGGGCATGATGTTCCTCTGTTATGCTGTTTTTTGGCTGAGGCATTGCAATTATTCCCACTAAGTTTAGATTTAGTGCAGCTGGAAGGATTTCTGCTCACACTTTTTTTTTTTCTTTTTTGCTTTCTGACAGTTTTCACGTGTAACCATGGCAACACGTTTTTTTGCTCTTTGTTTTTTAACAACCGGGAGCTAATTGGCATCCCATCAAATAATACTAGGTTTTATGGGTGCAAAGCAGGACCAAAAAGCTGAGACAAGATTGAATGGAATATTTACATCAGTGCTGCAGCAAATTAAGGATCCTCTCTGCTTTAACCTTATTAAAAATACTATCAAAAAGCTTTAAAAGCAACAATATTAATTTTGAATAACTGTGACATGACTTATCTTAGTAAAATGTACTAGTGCACCTAAATAATAAAAAAGTGTAGATAAAAAAGTTGCCCAAATTATTGAAATTACGTTGAATGCAAATTAAGAATCTGGAGTTTTTCTTGTCTGGATGCTGCTCTCTGTCTGAGGTCTGTATTTGCAACAGACCTGAAGCAGAAGGACGTACCACTATTTAGTGAAGTATTTCATTTATTGCTAGTCAAATTGGATTCGCAGCATCAATTAAAAACACTGCGTGCCACATGTTCAATTCATGTTCTGCTGCCCAAATTATCGTGCATCTGAACTCATAAATAAATCTTCAAAAGCCGCAAACTGCTCTCTGAAAATGTTTTACGAATAATCCTTCAAAATCTTTGGGGTTTTGTTCTGATTTCAGCTGTACATGTCGTATTTACATGAAGCCGTCAATCACAAATTTCTTATCTGATAAATTCAGATTTGAAATACCTGTGACACTAACCTTGGTAGTACCAGCGTCTTATCTGTCAGCTCCGAGGCGTTTTGCCCTGTGTTGGGACCTGACCAAGCTGGCAGTCGTGATTAATCAGCTTGTGAGTTTATCTCTTTCCTAATGGATCATCCTAATGAAGTCTCTGTGCTGTAGTGAGTGACGGGTGATTAATGCACACCGGTCGTTAAATCCCCTGCATGAGCATACTTCCACTGAAGATGCCCACGGCTTGTTTAGAGATTAATTTTGAGATGAAGTGGACGAGACACTGGCACAGTGAAAAACCTGGACATATGAAATCCTGGGCGACTGTTGAAGCAGGAGGTCACTTTTCCAATGAAATCACCATTTAGCCTCTTTGAGAACATGTTAACGAGATCAAAAATTCCTCTTGACATCCGTGCAAATCGTCTATGAATTTGCAGTCAGTAGACCCCAAAGTTATTTTTTATTCATCCTGAAGAATGTCATTTTTTATGTTTGCATAGATGCAACAACAGTTCCCCTGAATGACTTTTTCATGAAGATTTTACATTTTTATTATATATTCATATGCAAATCAAAAGACCTTAAGGTATTGAGCAAGAGGATCTTTTCACTCCTTTAGTATGAGGTGTATGTGCTCGAGTCAGATGGGTTTGAAAAAAAAAAAAGGCTCAGTTTTTGACAGCCAATCATCAGTTGCATCCTTTGCCGTCATGCAGTCATTTTTAACTGAAATGCCGAGCATAAGGGTAAAGCCTCCTGTCCTGTAGAAAAAGTCTGATATATTTTTGCAGCCAGCCACAGATGAACCGTCGGGGAAAAATAAAAAAAATGGACTGATCATTTTCCTCCCCAAAGAGTTTCCAACCACAACAGACATTCCAGCAGACCGTGAAGTTCTGCTCCAGATGTAGCTTCTTTAATTTTTCATGTGCAGAGCGACAGACGTGGGTATGGAGATCGCAGCAAAGCGGGGTGACTGTTTTCCTTGTTCTGCTTATGTAAACTCCTTCAACGCCCTCACACTATGCTTTTGTAAACAGGAAGCAAGTTTTCAGTGCAACATTTCTGGAACTGTCAGTGGTATGACGATAGGCACACATTTATCAGAACTTCAGCATATCTTTTTGTCATTTATTACACAATTCATCAGTGCAGGAATTTGTAAACTGCAGTGCTTTGATTGGAAGAGCTTTCATTTTATGCAAGTAGTCACAGCTGGATTCCATGAACCTAACTTCACAAAATTAAATTAAGTCAGGAGTTTGATTGACCATATTTGTGGAAAAACCTGCATCTAAGCCGTTTCACTGAGTATGCAAACATTCAGATCATTAAAAGATCATTCTGCAGAATTTCAAATATAAATCAGATGTTGGTTTGTTTCAGTAAAACTTGAAGTTGGTGCAGAATGTGTAAATAATAGATAAAAACTGTCAGATCATTGTGTGTAACATCTAATATTAGCTTGACGTTTGAGTCAAAGCATTGCACAATCATCCCTCAGCACCCAAACTGCTTATTTCAGCTGTCCAGGGTGAAAAAGTGACCAGAAAAATGCACACATTATGATGAGCTCAGGAGCAGAAGATTCCCTTATATGGATGCACGCGCAGATTTCTCTTCCCTTTATTTGGAATAGATGGAAATGCAAAGCAATTTTGAATC
The DNA here is from genome assembly GCF_001443285.1 of Poecilia latipinna. Lineage (NCBI taxonomy): Eukaryota > Metazoa > Chordata > Actinopteri > Cyprinodontiformes > Poeciliidae > Poecilia > Poecilia latipinna. The sequence continues at coordinate 701,408 of NW_015112625.1, forward strand.
CTACAGGGTGAAAAAAGAGAGCTGCCTTTCTATCCAAAACAAACGTTGAGGTCCCCGATTCAACATTTCAGGGAAGTTTGTGCATAGCAGAGTGGTTGGTCACTGAGCAGTTCGCTTTGTGTTGACACAAGCAGACTTCTGTTTAATGTAATTATTTTGGTAACCCCAAAAGATCCTGTTTCCCACATATTGGTGGCGTTTTATGTCAGAACCATTAAAGGCTCCCATCCTTATTTAAAAAATAGCAGACTAGCAGACAGTGTCCTGCAAGTGTTTTCATAAACTTTGAACCTCCCCACAGCTTTATCTCAGACCTGTCTGGTTTGGTTTTGGTGATGCTGTTTCTGCACTAATTCCTTCATTGAAACAAATGATAACCATACATGCATTAAAATGAGGAAAAAGTTGATCAGATCTTAACGGTGTTTTTAAGGGACTCTTGTAGAAATGTTCAATGGAGAAAACATGCAGTACATAAACATAAACAAGTCGGATCACAGACACATTCTGATTTAGCAATAGGAATAACCGGTATTGAACTATTTAATGCAAAGTGAAACAGAGATGTTTCCTTTTCAGTTGTTAACAGAAGCCCTGTACATGACTGGCAAAACAGGATTCAAAGATTTTGGTTTGGAAACCATCGGGTGTTCTTAACATGCCAGAAATGATCGATGAGACTCCTTGATGGCTGTTCTTTTAGGACTATATCATTACCACATGTAATTGATGGTATCCAAGGTAACGAGAGGGTGGAAAACACCATATGAGAAAAACGGGAGTGAAGATTTGTTGCCATGTTTGTACATTTTTCTCCCACCCCGATTTTTGCCTCGATGGAAAGTTTTCTGCGCCGACAAAACTGCTGGTTTCCCGCGTGCCACCCCTTCAGATCCTCTGAGGGACATTGCAAAGCTACAGTGCAAGCATAAAACCAGCTAAAGAGGAAAAGAGCTGGCATTTTCCCTAAGGAGAACTGATAAACACTTTGACAGGAAAGGCCTGCAAACGACTGCATTCCTTGTTAACCTTGTAAGGCTATTTTTACCACTGAAGGGCCTGTTGAGCTGGCATCTTTTGTTCACTTTGCAGTGTGAAACAGGAAAGGCTGGTTTAAATCATGACCCTCCAAGACTGCGGCCTCTCTCTCAACCTCTTGTCACAGTCCAGGCCTCCATCCTTATGTAAATCTGTTTGTGGAATGCCTTTATCCATCACTTCTCTCTCCCGACACTCCAACTTTGTGTCCGTGTTGACTCAGAAGGGATGGAATTAGAAACTGAGCTCTTGCACAGATTTCTAGATGGAGAAAAAAAATCCATATTACCAGGAGTGAATCTGGAGAGTTTCCCAGGCGCTATCCGAGATCTCTGCCTGAATATTTTTAGCTAAATGCCTTTCTTTTCTTTCAAAAGGATGTTGGTTCTTTGCATGTTTGTGCAAGCTGTTTATTGTTATCAAAACAGATTCCTCTTTAAAAAAAATCCCCTCAGCCCAAAAGTCCCCCAAGCAGGCTGGTTATTTTCCTGATGCTTCACCAGTTGATCTTGTGTTGGTGTATAATTAGCTCCTGATTCCTGCAAGTGAGTTTTAGCATGCTTAGTCAGGATTTAAAAAGAAGCAAAAGGGTGATTCTGATGGACTTACCGTCTGTTTATCTATATAAAACATACTTGTGCAGCAAAAAATGGTTGCAGAAAAAATATTTCTACTCTATTTCTAAATTTTTTTCTTTCTTTATATTCTCTTTCCCTGTCAGAGCCTGGATGAGCTGGACGACGACGACGCAGGAGAAAAAGACAGACGTGAGGAAGAGGAGCTGGTTCAGACCAACACTTTCCAGAATGAGTCTATGACGGCTGACCCGGCCACCGGCTACCTGCTGGTAAGAGCTTCAGATGCAGAGGAGCAATGTCTTGTCTATTCCCAGCCAGTGCGCTGCGCAGATTGTTACTTCTGTGCTGCCAAACAGAGGCACTGTTGCACAGGAAGACGCTGGCAGAGCTCAGCTGAGCTTGTGTGAAAAGAAAGCCGTGATTCAAAACACGAAGGTGTCTCAGCATTTCATCATCCCTGGGAACTCCAGTTGAAAGAGAAATGAAGAAACATAAAATACCGTTTAAAATGGTTTAAACCTTTAAGTTTTGGTGGAGGGATCTTTTTAAAACCAGGTATTTTGGGGGGGGGGGGAACCCGACTGTATTTGGGAACCTGTTTCCAGCTCTGCTTCTTATGATGTCTGTTTTTTTCCTTAGCTTTCCAACCAGCAGTGTGATTATTTTATTCAAATGGAATCCATGCAGAGACAGAATGCACTTCCTTGTATTAATTTTGATAAGTGGTCTGCAAAATGAAAACATAAGTGAATAAGTGAAAATGAAATACTTAAGTCATGTTTCAGAGCAGTTTATGTTCTACAAAACGCAATCTAATTTCACACCAACTCCAAATGAACACAGTGATTCCCAATAAAAGGCTGAGCACAGAGGGGGGTTGAAATCCATCACGCTGTGTCACAATGACGAAAAAAGTATTTTCTTTTATTTCTGACTGACATGAAAATTGCCTTCTTTATTCTGTTCTTTTTTTTTTTAAGAAGAATCTTCCACTGTGTGACAACTCTGCATGGATGAAGGTTGTAGTCACGTTCCAGATGGATTGGCTGTTGTGCATCAATGGGCTTTATTTTGTTTTGGGCAGAAACTGTCTGAGGCTGTTTATACCGAGCAGAGGCTTGTGTATGAAATGTGCACACGAATACCATGCTTACCAGGAAGATTGTGTGATTAAAGAATAAACCAATAATCAAAAGTAAGGAATTTGCTAAACTGCAAACAAACAGCGAGGAGTTCAGCTTTGCCACGCATCCGACTTAGAATAGAAGACGTCAGTCCTCTAGTTTAACAAAAAAATCTTGCACGTATTAAACTTTACGGTGCGTTCACAGCTCAGGTTCGACACATGTTCACTCTGAATGCAGACGCTTGACATTTTGCTCTACACCTACCATCTCACGCGTCTGGTTTACATTCAAAGTCTACATGGAAGCACGTCGAAATCGTTCGAGCTATTCGGACGCATTGGAAACTCTTGACATGTCAAACGCTCAAAACGCGTTTGGTGTGAACGCACCATAAAATCAGAATGGACTTTTTTAAAAAGAGAAAAACTTTGATGAACCAAAAAGGAGCCTCTGGAGTTGTGCGCTTCTTAAAAAAAATGAAGGTGTAAGCACTCCTTCTCTTCTCAAAGACTCCTCAGCCACCAAAAGCAGTCTCTCTGCAATATTACAAAAAGTCAAAAGATCCAAAAGTTAAGCAACTGGGACACACTTCATGCACAGCTGTGTTGGATGACTTTTTCATGGTCTGCAGTCAGATCATGAAAGTATTTTTTTAAGCAGGTTGTCAGCAAACATTGACAGATCTCCATTTAATTAATCCAATATAAACTGGCTATGTGAAGAAAGATTTTCAGCTGCTTCCATTCACTACTTCTTTGTTCTACAAAACAGGTATTTGGATGCTTAGAGAGGAGAGTGTGCTGAGCAGAAAATGTTTCTATTTGAAAGCTGTCAGATTTACATATTTGGTGTCACAAGTGCTTTTCTTTTTCCAAACTGATAAATTAAAGCCAGACCATCTTTATTATGTCACTTAAATTTCTGGCCTGCTTGCTAGATCTTTTCTGTCACTGCTTTAGTTTTGTATTAGGTGCTCAAATTGTGATATTGTCACTTGAAACAGAATAATCTAAGCTTCATTTTACACCTTCATGTATGTGCAGACATAAACCAGATGTGCAGGATCTTCCATATCCATTCATATATAGCTGTCACTGATTTTTAAAACATATACTTTTATTCTGACAGCTTGTTCCATAAGCGGCAGGGATACATTTTTTACTGTGGTTTCCCTATGCAGCTATCAAACTGACATGTGAAGTAGGAGCAGCTTGAAAAAATAGTCGTGCCTGTCGAACTCCTTGTATCATGACTAGACAAGTGATTGCCGTGGCAGCAGTGTTATGATATACAGTTTTCACCTGCTTGCTGGAATGAAGATATCTGGAGGAAGAGAAGTGTTCAAGAGATTCTCAGTTCAGATTTTTTTACAGGGCTGCATCCGACTCCTAAATGTCTCTCCAGGTCTCGGAGCATTTATTCCAAACAAAACAAGCCGTATTTTTTCTTGTTTAGAACAGAAAGTCCAAGTCACGTCTACGAGCATGGAAAAATGATTCTTATCCGTGTTTTTTTTATTTTTTCATATGTTGTGATATCCTTCTGCAGTCATGTGGTCCTGCTTAACCAGCCTTACCCCTGCTCTGCTCTCCAAGTCCTACAGGAGGAAAAAGAAAAAAGAAACCGACATATGGAACATAACTCAGGATTACCTGCTTTTAAAGTGGCGCCAGGTCTGTCTGTCGGTCTCACTCTCAACCCGGAGCAGATAACGTGACGCCTCTCTAAGTTTAGCTCTTTTTAACAAGCCTCATCTGCATTTTTAATTATCGCCTCTCAGTTCTGATGTAGAACAGATTTAAACAAAGAATTACTCAACATCAGTCATGTGACATTTCCTGCAGGAGCAGCTGTTTTTTCATCGCATTTCTTGTTTCCGTCTGAACAAATACTTATTCACACCTCTGAATCACAGCTAAAGTGCTTATCTTTACTGTGAGCAATGAAAGTAGGGTAATGAGACACATACAGTGCTTGAAATGTGGGCTCTTAATACGTATACGTTATAGATTTTACTTTTTTTTTTTTTCCTTTGTAACTTGGTTTAGGCTTATGGCTATAAAAACACCAAACTTTTCCATCGAAGGAGCACAATAGCCTCTCAAGTGGTGACGGCGAATTGACTAGTTTTACAAATTTCTGTAAAACAAGGATTAATGGTGATCTGTGAAATTAAGGATCAATCCCGTTTGTCTAGTGGAAGCTTGGAAAATCAATTTTCTCTAACTTGCATCAGTGGAATGCCTGCTTGTGACAAAAACTAAATGTAAAACTAGAAGTAATTTCTTCTCCTGTTCCAACCAGTTACTATGTAAACACTCCCATTTCATCGGCATATTTTACATTAGCCAGCCGTGCTTTGGTTGTGTTACACGGTGACAGTGAATGGAAGCAGGTAAAAGTCTCAACTTTCCTAAATTATTAATATTTGTGTTGCACTCATAATGATTTAACTACATTATATTGATGCCACTGTCAAAATGTTAAGAGGATGCAGTTTGAAAGGAAGTCAGAATAGAGGTATACAATATTTCTCATTTGGCTCAGACACTGAGGAAAACAAGTTGCAGCTGCAGCTAAATATTTGGAGAGAGATATTTTTGATTTATTTAAGCAAATTTTTGGAAACCCCAGCTATAAAAGACTTAAAAATCTGCTTAAAATGGAAAAACTAATTTGCTTTAAGCACAAATGGAAACGTCTAAATATGATTTTTATGATTCATGCTCTAACATTTCTTCCTCTGAGAAAATGTTAGATGAGGAAAGGACACACAGATTTAACTCTTTTTTTTTTTTTCCCCAAGCATCACATTTAGCACTCCAAATGGAGACAACAGTTGAATATGTCTTCCGGTGTTTAGAGTGAACACTTGTCATGTTTCCACCTTCACTTCATCAAAGATTGGCATTTTAAGCTCTTTTTCTGCAGCTGGCATCAAACTCTGACAGCTTCTTAATAAAATGTGAGAACAGTGGAAAAAACATTCCAACAATAGCCCAGTGAGGCACAGAGGAATCAGATTGAACCTTAATGTTTTCAGTTACATGTTGAGTAAATGTCAGCAAAAAATCTACAAATGTTTTTATTTAAATACACATTTTCCTCTTCTAGGAGCCAGGAATTATCTCCCAGCATCAGAGCCTTTGTTCTTCTTGAAAAAGCCACATTTGCGTTTTTGTTTAAGCTTTTTCTACTGAAATTATTAAGTTCCTCAAGAAAAATAGAAAAGACAGAACAGAGATAAACACCGAGGATTATTTTGCTCTAGGTATGACGAAGGTATTTTCCAGATATGTTTGTGTCTGAGCTCTGTGCTGAAGCATATGGGGCGCGTCAAACCGGCCCAGGGATGATGAATAAGTAGTTTAAAAGTGTTTAATGATGTGGCAAATAAAATTTTGGGAGGTGTTTTTGTGACAAGTGTTTTCCATTTAGGTTGTGCTACTTTTGATTTGTCATAGTCTGTAAATAAATGTGGGTGGAAACATTCTTATAAGTGAAACTTGAAAATTGTGTCTTGTCAACTATGTTGACTGTTGATTATTTTCCAATTTATTCCATGCATGATCTATTTCAGATTGCCTTCTGACTTCAATATACATTTCTGCAAAATAGAACCAACATCGAAGTAGACCTTCAGCAAAGGAGAACAAAAAGTAAAAGCTGGTTTATTTAAAGTATAAAATGGGTTTCGCACTAACACAATATTGATGAGATTTAGTTTTAGTTTCTTTACTGAATGAAGTGAATAATCACTCTCAATCCAAATCAGAAACTGTTTAATAAACTACCAGCGTCTTTGTAGTCAATAAACTACTGCAGAATGACGGAATGAATCAAGATTTTTAAAACAAAAATATTCAGTAAAACATCTAAAAAAATTTTTTTTAAATTAAAAAATGTAATCTTTTAATTGATTAAATTAAAAGACTTTCACACCTGAAGGAACAAACTATAATGTTAATATATTGTGTTAAAAGTAGCTTCTGTCAGCTTTCCAGATCAGGTTTCATATTCATTATAAATACATTAATGTATTTATGACAAACTCTGGAAATTGTAAACTGAAAAGTATGACATTTTGGTCTTGTAATAAAAAGTCCTGGGTGGCAGGGTGTGCTCCATCTTTGTTGTTTTGAAAGTTTAAAGCGGTGCATGGTTCACATTAACTATTCTTTGTACAAAAAATACTTTAACATCCTTCTTCTGATTTCAAATAGTTATGGAAAACACATTAAAAAGAGTGACTTATAAGCTTAATCCAGTCAAAACCATAAATGATGAAGTACATTTATATGGATTTGGTTAAGCGAACAGATGGTTTTGTGTGTTTCACTTTGCTTACATATTTGGGGATGAACTTCCCTTTTCTTGCATTTGTGATTGATTAATTTCTGTTCCATATTACCTCTGTTCATCTGTTTCAAATTACCTTAGAAACACTGCAGCAGCAGCAGTTTTGATTGCTAATGGAAGCTATTCAAGCTCAGTTCAGGAGGGATTTATGTAATTTTTTTCATACTTTATTCAACATGCGGCATTGTGTGGAGGAATAGCAATAAACACACATTTACATTTAGACAGCATACTTACTGAAATCAGTCTTTTTGATTGAGGTAAACAAGTCAGTGGATGTGTTTTGTAAGCGCATGCACAATTATTTTGACCTTATATATGTAAAAAACAAACTGAAATATAAAAAAATATATGCAGTTTAATAAAGCTCAGCAACTTGAAGTATAGAATAGCACATAGCTGAATAATCTTTTGTCTGGTGTATTGATGTCAAAGCAAGGCACACAATGAAAATTTAATGTTTGTGACTACATTTTGTGTAACTCTTATCTCTACTAATTTTTCAGGCGAATTTTTGCTTTTCTGCAGTTAAATCAAAGTATGTTCACACCCATTTCTGCATCAAAAATCCACCTCCTTGAAACTTAGTTCATGTTTTTGTTGGAAATGTACCAAAAATGTTGTCAAAATTCTACTTTTTTCATACATGTTAGTCTTAAAGATGGCTGCATGTGTGAAACAAAAAAAAAAAAAAAAAAAAGAGCATTGATGAAGGGAGTCTAGCAGAACAATGGCTCTTCAATCAACCGTCGGACCCTTCACTGCACAGAACCTCAGGAAAAAGGAGATCCGCATTCATCTCCCAGAACCTGCGACTCACACTTCATTTTTCTCAAAAGCGAGGTTTTCCTGAAGGCGACGCCACTCACTGCTGGATAGATCTAAACAATCTTCAGATCTTTTTTAGATTATACAGTAATGGGAAAATAAGAGAGAGAAAACATCCCTTCCATGTTTCAAAACAAGATTGCCTTTTCCAACTTGAGGCTACAGATTCGTGTTGAACTATGAAATGAAACAAAGCCCATTTATATCAGCTCAGCAGCTGCTGCTTTTGAACTTTCATGCACAACCTTAAGGCTCTTTATAAATGCTTCTCCTGATGAATTTCTCTTATTTCTGTGGATGTCTTTTTGTTCTCCTCATGGTGAGCCAACACAACCTTGGGCAGATGGAACGAACAGTTATATTTTCCTGCTAATACATTGTGCATGCAAATTAAGCATAATTTTCCCCATTTGTTTCTGCAGGAAACCCCTAAAGCTGCTTCTGGACGTTTTAAGAGGTGAGATTCACATTTTGATTTTGATCAGGCATGAAGTGTAATTTTTGACGAATCTGTCAAGTGAGTGAAAAGAAGCCTGGAGATAAAGGTTGCAAGATTTTCTCTGAAACTGCTGGACTGTTTTGATTTCTCGATGCAGCTTGTTTCTTGCTGTTGTAGTTCAAGAAGGATGATGGCTGATGGCTGTTTTTTGAACAGTAGCTGACAGGATACCATCTGGACCTATGACACTTTGTTCAGGCCATCACTTCCCTGCTGTGGCAGACATGGAGTGCTGAAAGTAAATGGCTTGCTTTGAAAGGTTTTGTGGGAAATGACTGGGTCAGTTTGGTTTAGCTTTGCTCTGGCATTTGATGAAAGGCTTTTGAACTTCTTCTTCTTCTCGAAGTCGACAAACATCAGCTTTGGCTCTTTTTCCGAGCAGACATGTTTTCTCTTCCTGTATAGTTATTTTTCCCCTTGACATAAATCGCTAAAACTCAATTATTTATTTATTTTACTTGATAATGAAGGACACAGTATTTGTTTTGCTGTCTGTGCACTCAAAGTGAGCAGTTCTAGTCCAACCCTGAGCCTGTTTCTCAAGCTGACATTCAATCTGTCTGTGTAATTATGGCTTCTGCCCCATCAGCTGGCCCGGCTACACGTGGATGCTCTGCAATTCTGCAACAGATAACCTGCCAGGTGGGCCAGGCCGCACAAGACGGCTAAAGGAGCAACAATACAAAGCACTCTCTAATTTACTGTCTTTAAAATGTTCCTGTTGGAAAGTGTGTTGTTCTAACGCATCTGTGTAACTTTAAGGTCCGAAAGATTTTTTTTTTTTATTACTTTTGAAAATTTAATATTAATCTATTTGCAGATTTCTTCCTTTTTTGCACATTTGTCACTCTTAAACATTTCAGATCAACAAAAACAACGAGAAAAAATCTGTCCAAACCAACCTGTAAAGGATGAAATCTTGCAAACAATGTTTTTGCATTGATATGAATTAGTTTAATTCAGCCCACCTGAAGGGTTTTCTAGCATGAACAACTTTGACTATACCTCTGTAAATCCTTAAATAATATTTTAACAAAAAAAAGTTGTTTAATTACAGATAAATTCAGAAATACTTTAATTATGAATGTTGTAACTCATATCTTTTACAAATCTTCAAAGAATTCATTGTGGATGGTGATGCTGTGGCTAGGAAGGTAGCAGTCAGTTCTGCAACAAATTAGAAGAGGCCTCTGACTGAAGACAGTTGATGCAGTAAAATAAAATCAATGCCTATTTCTTTCCAGCACTTTATTGCTTTAATCTTAACAATAATGTATAAGAATTTTCATTTGGTGTTATGAGTTATATTGTGTTGAAATCAGTCTGTCTAGTTGCTTAGCATCACCATGTTTGGATTTCTACTTAGCTTTTAGCGGCTACATATGCCTTGTGGATGCATTCCCATTAAATTTGCATGTTTGCATCGACTAACTCAGCTTTGTTACCCATGACGGGGTGATGAACATCCTGCTTGGTGAAAAGCCTATTTTTATTTGGTACGCTGTCGTATTTCAGTGACCTCACTGACTCGCTTTCTAACCTTGGAGCTCTGAATGGAGAGATTGTTTCATGTTATCAGAAGTGAGCAGGCTGCAAATCCAGCGCTTTAATACTCCGTCATGTGGCTTCAGGTGGAGATATGGCTTATTCTGCATCAGCACATGAGTTTGTGGAAAGACGCTGGTATACCTGTGGCTGCTGCTGCTTCCCCTCCTGTTTGTGCTTCCAACCCTCTCTCCTGCTGAGGCTCCCAGGAGTGTGTGATTGGCTCTGCCTCTCGCTCTCTCAGACCGAACTCTGTGGGGTGCTAATGGGCCGCGGTGTGATATTTAGTCTTGAGGCCGTGGATGTTTAGGCTCAGCCTCGGCCCCTGCTGTGCATCCTGGAGAACCCTTGTTGGGTTTGTTGAGTGTTTCTGGGCGCCACTGAGATGGCAGGAATAGGTATATGAAAGGTATGCCTTTTGTTTTTGAGCTTTTTTAGAAGCGTCCTGTTCAGATGATTTTTCAGTGTGCTCATGCATTTTAAACGAAGAAAAGAGACAAAGGAAATGTACCCTGTCTGGGTGCAGAGAAGTACAAGGGAGAGAACTTCAAGGACTCCGCTTAGATCAAAAGCAAAGGATTCTCCAATCTTTGTTTTTTGTAAGAAGGAACAAAAATGAGCTGCTGGTTGTGTAAATGTCACAGTACAGAAAAACACCTGCTGTTCATGATAAATGGCACTGAAGGCCTGGAAACTTAAACACGATGATAACCTAATGAGATTTCAGTTCTTAGTTTTGGATTTTATACTAAATAATGAGCTGGTAAAAGAATTCATGCAGATATGCTGCTTGCAAAGTCAACACAATGTTGATTTTCAACATTCTCTGTAATTTCTAACAGATCTTCCTGTTGTAACATTTGTACATGTGGGCAATGTAAATTATTACAAATCATATTCCTGGATGCTTACTAATCCTATTTGTGCATACCCACACATGTATCCACTGGTTTACTAAAACATAACGCATTAAAAATTAAGATTCCACCTTAAATTAAATTATCATATAAAAGTTGTGGTTAGAAGTTAACCAAAAATATGCACAAATATCACAGTTTTTCAGATTTATGTGTAATAGTTTTAAAAAACAAGATTAAATTGAGCATTTGTCCAAGGTTAGGACTCTGTGCAAACTGTTGAGCAAAGTAGTGGTACTGTGGTACCAAGGATCTGTTTGCTGGTCCTTTGAGAAAAGTTAATTTGATTTGATGATGAATAAGGTGGACAGTCTGCAACGTCCAAATAACTCAGTGAAGAGTTAAAATGCTGGACTCATTTCAAAAGGGGAAATGTTTCACGCTGATATTTTGAAAGCAAAATAAAAAGGCTGTGAGGTTGTGGGTGGAGCACCTGGACCATGTGCGCTCCGCGTGGTTGTCCTGCCGTCTCCACTGCAGTTTGAGTCTCTGGCAATTGAATTTTATAAACCGGTCACATTTTTTATTTATTTTTTGATGATTTTTTTTTTTTGGCTCTAGTGGCCTTTATTTGATAGTGAATTGACAGGAAAGTGGGTAATGAGAGAAGGGGGAAGACATGCAGCAAATGTCGCCAAGGCCGGGAATCGAACCTGTGACAGCTGCGTCGAGGACTAAGGCCTCCGTATGTGGGGTTCTGCTTAACCCCTGCGCCACCACAGCACACCCCAACCGGTCACATTCTGCGGAGAAAGCAATTAAAGTTTCCCCCTTGTCAGTAATTATTTGGAAAAAGGTCTAAGAAATAAGAACTAGTTTGTGTGGCGCTCAAAGTGCATTCAGAAACCTCGAAATCCATTTTCCTTGCGACTCAAGAACAGTGACGCGCATTTGCTACTGCCACGCTAGGAGGCTTTTGAAGCTGGAATATATGAAATGTTTCTTAACCAGAAACCTTTTTATACAGAAATTGCAAATCCTCATCTTTCTCTTCACCATTAAAAGAATAAGAAGCACAGGGGTTGTTAATAATTCAGGCCTAATTGAAAGCGCAAACATGCTGAAGATATTCCCACCTGTTCTTTTCATGATAGATGTGTCATCCTATTGAAGTTTAATAATGTGCCTCTGATTCATACCTTCAAACGGCCTCTGTGAATGGAGACAATAAGACCTAAATGTCACTCTTTTCTTTATTTTTTTTATTTTTTTTTAGAACTTCATGAAGGACGTGAAGTTAAAGGACCGATATATGAAAGTTGATCAAGGTTTAAATATGGTCTGTTTGAATTTGTTGCAGCTCTGCAAGGCAGGGGATGGAAGAGGAGGCTGGTGGGAACATCAGACAGCGAGAAAACCGTCACAGCCGAGAGGGCGGCGGTGCAAATCTGGAGAAGAGGGTGGAGGAGCTGGAGAAGGTACGTAGTCTGAGCTGCTGTTCTTCGCCTCCACAGAAGCACGAGCAATGTTGTACCTGTCATCACAAATACAGGTAAATATCAGCCTGACGACATCCAAAGGTTTGTGTTTCCTATGAAGGAAAAAAACGTGAGTAAAGTGAGCATCTGCTCTGATGCTCCAGGTGAACCAGCCTGTTGGCAGGTTTTATTCCCTGCCTGCTCCCTGAAGGTCAGAGTGTGTTGTCCTGTTCCTGTCACACAAGTGTGATATTACTTTGCTTCAGGTGGTGGATTATTATCAGTCTGGGTGTTTTAATGAGATATTGTGTGACGGACCAACACAAATTGGTGCTTTACTAAAGTAAAAATAAATAAATAAATCTACAGTTTTTAAGAACATAAAACCAAATATGATATATACGCATTGGTATTCCCTTTTATTGTGATGTTTAAGTGAAATGCAGTAAATGCAATTGCATTCAGAAGTCATCAGATTTGAAACTTGTATGTATAATTACAGATGTTCACTGAAGGTTTATAGATGATTTTGCTTGCCACACTTTCTTTGAATGATCTCAAACACCCTCTTTATCTAGTAAGGACTCTGCTAATTAAATTTAAAGTAATTTTGCACAAAAAAAAAGTGCTGCATTGGATTCATGGGTTGAAGTTTTTCTACATGGAGTTTGCATGTGTGGGTTAAGCATTTTTTATTTGTTAAAGAATCACATAATGATGATTAAAATCAAAATTGATTGATAAATATTTCCTGAAATCATGCAGCCTTGCTCTGTGAATGCCTACCTGCATCTTAATACAATACCAGTCACACCTGGAAAAGACGAGACAGAAAATGGAACAGCAGAGCACAAATCCCAATAAGCAATTTAACAAAGACCCCGCATCTCACCCCTAATCTTGTCGTACTCTCTAGTTGATATTTCAAATAAAAATGGGATCCTCTGTGTTTCCCTGCTCTGAAAGTAACTCTGGATTGTTAAACTTAACGCCTCAATAAAAAAGAGCTCTGTTCAGAAGATATGATCCATTCGAGTTCTTTGTCCAACCGTTAAATTTTTGACTTTCTGCCTAAAAACTGTGGCAGAAATCCTCTGTGCTGATGGAAGAGATGCCCTTTACCAGTGCAGATATGTCTTTTGCTTCCACGGTGGAAAAACTCCACTCAGAATCACTTCAGCGTGACACGTTTCTCGGGGTCAAATGACTAAAAGTGCTTTGGAAGCGGTGTCTTGCACTTTCTGTTTTTGGTGTGGGTTGTTTCTTACACTTCCACGCAAATAGCCGGGCTTGTTTGTCTGAGATTTTAACTTTTTAGATCCTTGGAGAAGACCAAATACGCCCACACAAAGTACGCAGAGGCTCCTTAGATAAAAGTTGCACATAAACACAAATAACCTTGAGACAGATCACATCAAACAAGCTAAACTTTTAAAAATTAATAAGAGTCTAGCTCCTATACATGCTTTGGTTTAAAAGGAACGGAAGAATCATTTCTTCAGGTATCTGTGTGGGAGTTCAAAGACATAGTTATGTTCTCTTAAAATAATGGTTGAAAAGATTTTTTTTGTGTCCTCTTCATTATGTTTTACCATTTTCTGCACCTCTACTTGGTCACTATGGAGACAATGTCGTATCTGTCTGCAACAGAAAAAGTACAGTGTGGAAATAATGATTTGAGTTCATTAACATAATAAAAGAACAGTTTGAAAATGTTCATCTAATGTGTTCAGAGTCTCCATCCCACATAAAGAGAAATGGCTTATTTCAGGCTTTGGGTAAAGGCACACTTTAAGACTGACTTTTACATACAATTTTGAGGAAATAAATTGCTTTTTCAGATATTGTAAGGAACTGAATATTTAAATGATCCTACAACAATAATGTAAGTTTCCAACAACAATCAAATAAATAAAAATAGAGATTTTCAAATCATTTTTGGTTTTCCCATTGGCTTTAGGATTTATTGCTCTTCCTTCTATTATCGTAATAAAAGACAAAACATGAATATTTCTAGACTTTACATCCCATTCTTGTTCGCATCAGTCCATCCTTTTGTCCTTATATCCTTGTATTTCTTCTTCATATCCATCTTTTATTCAATATGCATCCATTTGTTTTTTTTTCCATCCATCCATGTATTCACCCATCCCTCATTCCATGAATAACAAAAGTTGTCCTTCCAAATGTTCATGCATCATCCATCCAGATTACTCCATCAGTCTATCTATTCACCTTAAATCTCTGTGTCTGGTTTGTGAATTCATAGAAAGCCCCGTCTTTCTATGAATTCACAGTGAATTTCTTTTATGACAGAAAAGAGCTGAGAAACTTTGGAAAATGTACAGGAACCCTGAATGGCTAAAATAACTTGCATACAACATTTGCTCGACCCAAAATTTCACATAATTGTACTATTTATGCACTATTTTCAAATGCATATCTTTCATGTGTTGGTGAGCCTACTAAGCTTTCTGCATGTATTGATTCTTTATGACCCTAAATGTGCTTCAGGAACTGTCCAGGCTGGTGAAGGTCGTTCAGGACAAAGACGAAGTCATTGAAAAACTGAAGGAGGAAATCGAATTGCTAAACCTGGTGAGTGCAGCCTCCATTATCCTTATTACTGTAATTATAACATGCTCAAACGTCTGATATTTTGAGTCTTTTTGTCCTGGTAAGGTGTGGGCAGCCTGCGTAGGCCTCAGAATCATTTGGCATTTTACTGAAGTCTTGTATTACAGTTCTGAGGGTTTTGTGGGCAGAACATTTTTTAGTCTTTTATTCACATGCCTGGGATTTAAAGGCTGTTCAAACAGAAATACTTGAGTTTTAGGAATCACAAATTAAATGAGTCAAAAAGAGCTCAGGGTTTGTTTTGCAGCAGCAGCTTGTTTCGCAGGTTTAAGGTTAAAGTCATGATTATAAACTTAACAAATGAAGTTCACTCTCAACTCTTACCGTGCGATTTTACATTTAGTAAAAGTAGAACTAAAAGCCAAACAAAAGGATTATGAAATTACAACCGTACCTACTTGCTAATCAGTGTTACATTGTCAGACTTCCTCTGGTGGGACGGCAAAGATTACAATCAACCACCGTTTTAGAGGAAAGATGTCATTTCACAGCTGGACTCCTCCTCTTAAAAAGGGTTTTTGAAGTTCATCGTACCCAGTAGGGCACAGTCTTCATTTTTAAACGAATCCACAATCAGCCAGATCATTTCCGTAGATATGCTTCTCACAGTCGCTCTGATGGGTCACACTCAAGTGTGTCATGTTAAATAGTTAGCTATTATGATCAGATTTTTAGTAAAGTCTTTTAAAATCAGTGGGGCTCTCTTGAATGTTGTGTGCTTATTACAATTAATTAAGGGCATCCTTGTGTGACTCATGATACTCGGATCAATTTATACAGCAATTTGATCAAAAATAACATTTTATGCAACAAGAATAAAGCCTGTTTACTTTCCACAAAATGCTAAAAAGAAAAAAAAGGAAATACCCCAACAATCCCAACTCAACTCAACTCAACGACTGGTTGACAGAACATCTTTTAGCTTCTCTCGGAGCAAAAATGGCAGATTGTCATATCTAAACTACTCTTAGGAAATTGATATTTTCTTTCTGTGGAGCCTAGGAAAGTCTAAACAGATCAAACCTGGCTGTCAGGGATGTGCATATTTTTTGGCAGCGAGTTGAATGAATGTCTCCTGGTTATTATCTGTCCACTTTTGTTATGACGGACGCCACGCGACCCATCTGTAAACACAAAGGATGCAATATTGCAGGAGGCATCACTCTGATAGCATCGCAGGGACACGCATCCTGTTATAGCAGTAGGGTTTTATATAAGGATGCTGGAGGAAGCATGAGGAATATCTGCGAGCGAAGCTGCTGCTGCTGCAGGGGCCGCATGTCGGGCAGGAGATAACGGCCGATCCAGCATCTCTGCAGAGCTAGATTGAACCCTCCGACGCCGTGGAAGTTTATTTGGGTGTAAAAAAAAAACCTGATAACGCTCAGGTTCGGATTTGTATCTCCTCTTTGATAAGCTTTCGAGAGAGCTTGAGTTCACAAAAGTTCAAAGAGGCGTGTTATTGATCCTGGTTAGATCGTATTTCTAACGAGAAACATTCTGAGCCTCAAACTTGAAAAAACTTTAAAACGGTTGATATTTGCGCAATGCTAAGCATCAAAAACATCTGCATTTGAAATCCTTGCAGGTTTCTTTGAAAACAACTTCCCTTGCATTGTTCTTAAAAGAAAAAAGTACCACAGTAAAGATTAGGTACTTTTAGGACAAGTCTTTAATTTCCTCCTAATGTTGTTCAGCTCATTTCCAACAACAACACAATCATAGGCGGTGATGGAGGCGAGAATAAATGAGAAGTGTCAGCTTGATAAGTGAGAACTGTTGCAACTTGGAGCTGCCGTCATTCGCAACTAATTGAGGCTGTCGATGGCTAATTTGCTGCCATCAAGACAGCCTCAGTTTTCAGAGTAAACCTCGTTTTAACTTTCAGACTTCGACCCAGGCAGACTCTCTCAGAGTAATGAAGCGGTTGGGTGTGGAGTATTCATGTAGAAGGTACAGACAGTGGTGCGCTGTGTCCTCTCCACAGGACCTGGATGAGTTTGAAGATGAAAATGAGCAGCTCAAACAAGAGAACAAGACTCTGCTGAAAGTGGTGGGACAGCTGACGAGGTAGAGCTGCTCTGATTGGTCCAGCGACTCGATCCGTCTGCCCGACATCCTGCTGGAGGTTAGATCCTACGACGTGGCCTTGCATCCGTTTCATTTGGTGTAGATTACTTTAGCTTATCATCCGTCTTGTTGAATGCTGGTCATTTGCCCCCTTTTGCTTTTTATCCCTCCAGTTTTCAACCACCAAAGCAACTGGATGTTACATACTGACTTTTTCCACTTCATAGCTGAAAAACGAATGCTATGATTGTCATTTTCTATAATCTATCCTTTAGGATAGTATCTCCAGTATCTAGGAGGTTGCTTATACTATGTAATATTTTATAGATGTAGATCTTCATTTGTGAATTAGAACCAAAATAAATGGAGTTAAAATGTAATGTGAGTTTTCAGGATAATAACTTAAATTTAATACAATTTTTATGGTTCACTGATCATTTATCTTCGATTTATGAAGATAAGTATAAACCAATGCCCTGAGGCTTTAGGAGATGGGTTTAAAATTTAAAGAACATTGGGTGAAGTGGCACATATTGGTATGAAATGACAAAAAGGGGCAAATTGACCTTTTGAGAGTTAAAAACAAAAACACATGTATACCAATTGTTGTGAAATCTAGGCTGAGTGGTGGAGGTTGTCTATCTTCTTATACATATTTAATGTAAATGTATTGTACATAGCCTGTTTAGATTGTTCTTTGTCAAGATTTCTGTCAATATCTTAAAAGAAATAAAACTTTGAATGTACGTGCAGGAATAACTAGGCACAAGAAAACCTGTTTAGTTACGGAAAATCTTTCACACAATCTTTAAAAAAAAGAAGAAAAAAGGATCTGCAGCATTTGGACCAAATTAAACATTCACTGCGACAGTATCACCAGCCAAAGTGGGCGCAGTGCCTTGAAGTGCATGAAACTTTTCTCTTTTCCTTCTTTCAAACTTGTTGAAGCCTGGTGCTTTCTCGAATAAATGGCATTGGTACATTTCAATCCAGCAGGAGCCTATTTAAATTTTTAATTTGGTAAATATGTCCAACTGAAATGAAGACGCTGAGCTTTACGCATTTTATTAGCATCTTGACTCATTTTCTTGTTGGTGTCAAAAAGCTTTAGGGGTGTTTACATGTTACTACAGGTTTTTATAGTTTTTTATTTTGGTGCTTCTAAGCTACAAGAGAACCACTTCCTGCGATGAATTGCTGGAACAAACTGAATCTGCTTTGTTTAGTTAAGGGGCAGTCTCGGCCTTGTAAAAACATTCATAACCAGTGAACTTTCCCACATTCCGTTACATCACAAGCATCACTGGGATTTCATGAGACGGAGCAACAAAGTCTTGCAAATGTTTTTACGAATGAAAATGTCAAAAGTCTGGAGTGCATTTGTATTTGCCCATCACCCTCCTCTAAATATGAAAGTCAACATTTGTACAAGAATAACTACATATGCACAGATTAAATTACACAACATTTCTTTTTAAGACAGTTTGGTTTCACTAGATTTTATTTAGAGTTCTCAGAGAAAAGGGGGGCTGAATGCAAATGCATGCCACACTTTTCAACTTTTGTCCTTTAAATATGTTAGAAATCCACACATAATTTTCTCTCTACTTCACAATTAAGTGGCCTCTTTGTGGCCGTAGCTTGGAAAACAAATATGAAAATGGCTATGAATACGTTTGCAAGGTGCTGCATATTGAGACCATTTTACTCCGGGGAGCTTCTTGCTGCAGCAGGTAATCTTAAAGCGGCGATGCATTCCCACGTTTTGGGGTGAAAGACCAGCCCCTTACGGACCAACATCGCCGATCTATTTCTCTTTCCATTACTTAACGCATGTACAGAAGATTAAGTCATTTAATAAAAGTTTGATTATCTCTCTCAGTCGACTCGCTTGTGTTCATTAACGCTAATTCGATGCGATGATACTGTGCTACTGAGCCCGTAATGCAATGTGACGGTGGTGGTGGTGCATGTAGGGGGGGTTAGTTCCTCCTCTTGGTTCTCTGCCGATAATGATTCAACATGTCAATCACTAACCTGACTCCATCCGAGACATTAAAAAGCCCTATCTCACTTATTATGCAACTGAAGCGCATTAATTCCCCCCACCTAGTGACAGAGCAAGGAGGGAAGAATCTGTATCTGACTAATGTTCACTAAATTTCCAGATAATGGCCTCTTTCTGTGGCTGGAAAGTGCTGGAGGCTCTCTGCGTAATCCCTATTAGCATTTTTATGGAAAGTTGCGAGGTTTGTCATTTTGAATAGCCACAGAGGGCACAGACAATCCATATCTGCCTTTGGTTAGTCACGATAAGCTGCCATTCAGCTCTCAGCAGCTCCATCAGACCTCCACTGAAGTTCAGACACTGTCACAATGCTTTCAGTCTCATCATAGCTCCGTAAATTACAGGTTTCTCTGCGTGTGATGAAATGGTTTGTCAGCACTTCTCTGAAGAGTGTTTTTTTTAAAGCTTTTCAAGAAAATGTTTGCATCAAGTTGCAGTGTGGTCTGGGAAAGAAGACGTACCAATATTGCACACAGAAGCATTGGGAACATTAGCGGGAATTTACTGGCTCAGACCTAAGAACGCATTGTCCATTCCCACAAACATCTAATATTTATCTGCTGTGTGCACATATTGACTTTCAAATTCATTTTATTTTGAGCACCACCTTTTAAAGACACAATCGAGCTCAATTGCAGCAGAATGATTTTCAAAGTCAGGTTTTTTTGTTTGAGATTTCACCACTTGATTTTGCGCCGTTCCAAGCCAGTCATTTTGCTTCATCTGCTTTAGTTTCAATACAAATCTGGGACTTAAGTTATACAAATATAAGCCTCGACTTTTATAGAAAAGCTGCAATAACTGGTTATTGCAGTTAAAAACAAAAATTGCGAATAACCTGAAGAAAATTTGTGAGGTTAATTTAGAAGAAAAACTCCTGGTTGCTTTTTCTTCCTACTGAAGATGTAGGTCCTACAATAGGAAGGACCTCAAACTGATCCTGACTGCAATTCTGGATGTTAACGGCTCCTGACCTTCACACTTGATGCATTTTAAGATGACAAATGGAGAGTGTGCCGTGATAATGAAGCCCTTTTCTAATCTCTTCGACCTTTCGACGCACCGTACAAAGCTAGTGGCGTTCACTTGGTCTGTGTTCTTGTGCGGCCTGAACATTTTTCTGCCTAACCTCTGACTCGACCTTCTGAATGCTAAATAACTGAACCAACTTATTCATAATAGAGAAAATTTCCATTAGTCGCAATGTAGCTCTACCGTTGCAAAATATAACAAATGTTTTTGACAAATAGATTTTTCAGCGCACCCAGTTTTTTTTTTTTTCTTGAAAAGCCCAAGACTGCTGAAGACTCGGGACCGGTTGTAAAAGATTTCACACTTTGTCCAAGGTTGACCTTCCAGCAGGACAAATGTACTTACCTATATGTGTCAGAAGTGCCTAGTCAAAGCCCAGGTATAAATTTCCATTTGAATCTGTGACAAAACTTTTAAACTGTTACTCTCTTGGAGTAAGAAAACATTTCACCCCTGCATAATTAAATTGATAGATTTTAGAATAGCTTTATAACTGCTACATGTGATAACATGTGGAACTGTTTAAGGTGCATGAATTATTTCTCCTTTTTTGGTCTTTCCATCTAATAAAACATCTAAGCACCACATTTAAGTTCAGTAATCATTATCTGGGAAACAAGAATGTGCATGCATGTTGTATCTTTCTCCATCTTTCTCTCTTCCACAGACCACATTGATACTTGAGAGACCGATGAGCAGCAAGCCTTATCTTGTTCTTGGAGATACCTGCAAACATTTTATTATCCGTTAGCTTCGTGTTCTGGCTTCTCTGCCCAATCTTCTCCATCTCCAGGGTCCCTCGGTGCAGGAAGGCGCTCATCCGCACAGGACACAGCAGGGGTCAGGATGCCTGAAAGAGGAAAAACAGATGGGTAGAACGACACTTGATGCGCTTTTTGCAATTTCCTCTGACCGTTCCTACTGCCCTGCTTTATCGCAGCAGATACATTTCCCCAACTGCACTGGGAGAATGACCACCAAGCTTTTAAACCTCGAACCAGAGCTGGTGATGAAACGAGGCTTTAATAAATGTCTCCTTATGCTTCCAGTATAAGCAGCAATCTTTGAATGTTAGAAGTTACTTCAATCTTTCAACATAAAAGTGCTGCTTTTTTTTTTTTTTTTAACTTGTCTGAACTTGTCACCATTTGTTCTGTTAAACCCGGAGGTGGAAAACTGCAATAATCAGACTTCACTTTGTGAAAGCTTTTTCCTGAATAACTTCAGCCACATGTGGAGCTGCCCTTTGTTGAAATTTTCTGTAAAAGTCAACATGGTACTAAACGTTCACAAACGGAAAAGAAAATCAACTGATGATGGTCCAATTGCCTGACATTTACCAAATGGCATAATTTGGCTCATCAGGCTAGAATGCAAAATGTTGTTTTTGATTATTTATTTTAGTCTCTAAATGTTCGAGGACTGGGATGTGGAAATATTTATTGCCAAAATTATGATGTTGATGTTTGTTTTAGCCAGGAATGTGGATAAAAAGCTCTACTCTTGGATTCCTTTGAAATGCAAATTACTTTAAATATGGTTCACCAAAAAGTTTCCTCCTAACATTTTAGACTAGGCACAATTGTGCACATTTAAGTGAAATGATGTTTTAATTCAACAAAACATTTCCTTTGCAATTTAGTAATGGGCAAAGGAATTGTTTGATATATATTTTCTACGGTCATTTTGCAAAATGTAAATGCAAAGAAAACATAAGATTTGAATCACTCAGAAATATGTTGATCTTTACACCTCAGCAAATGGCTACAGGCACTTTGCTACTTTCCTAAATGTGCTTGTACCTGCAGTGAGGGCAACAAGTAAAATGGCTGGAATATTTTCTGGTGACAAACTGTGAAAAGTCAAAGATGCAAAGAGTCCTGACAGCAGAGGAGGTTTTACAAAGTCCAAATGGGAAAGAATGAAACTGATTACATTCCCAAAATAAAGGTTGGAATTCTTAATTTTAGTTATGTTACTTCAATAAAAATAACATTTATTTTGAGTTTTCTTTACACATTTGGTTCAAATATGGTGTTTAAAGTTCTGTAAAATGCCCGATGTCTTGCATTTCATTTTTAACATTACACTAATTTTGCAGCGTTTTCATATTCATTGAAAATGTCCCTCCTTATTCTATTTCCAATAAGACATGGGGTTTAATTTAATCAGTCCTTATTAACCCTGGGGCACTTGTGATTCCGGCAACCTAATTATTTTATTAAATTTAAGTTTGAAAATAAAATATGTGCTAAACTGTTTAGTGCCTTTCTAAGACAATGATATCCTGTTGGGTAAAGAATCAATAATATAATAATGCTTTACAAGGATTCTTTATTGTCATTTTGACTTTTAAGTGATTAAAACAGCAGTTTTACAAATATAACTTAAATTAAAGGTGTTCCAGATACATTAACACGCAGGTTTTACACAGTGTTGAAATGCACAACAAATTTAGTTATTGCCTCACATGGATATTGATACTCTGTTACTCATCGCTGTGTCAAAGGTCGAGTTTAATGGGTTGTAAGAGTTTGTGTCTTGGCAAAGAAATGAGCTGCCGAATTACAGACCGAGTGGTTTCCAAGGCAACTAGAAGTGCATTTCCCGATCAATGTATAATTGTCTTGATCACAATCATCAAAGCTCCCCTCTTCAGAAACATAGCCATGACTCCTGCACTGTTTTGACTGTCAGGCTTTTGCCTTATTTCTGAGACTTTGACCCAACAGGACCAGTATCTTCTGAGTCCAGTGCTGCCGTTGGTCCAGTTGTGGAGCTCCAGGAGTTGCATCGGCGCCCGATTCCTGCTCTTCACCAGCGGGTGGCAGCGTCCCCACCGTGCAGTGGAGACTCGGCCGATTGTGTGTTCAGTGATCCTTGGAGACAATCTCCCCTGGTTGAACACCCTCATAAAATATTATCCAGTCTGGGAATCTGGAGCCGAATCCTTGTCATGACAGATGTAATTTCATATCCCACCTGTGGTTAGTTGGACTCCCTTCCTCATGTGTCTCTTGTTGAAAAGGACAAACATTACATAACAACCTGCCAACCCCTGTAATACTGCACGATATTTTACACCTGAATGTTTTTCTTTTTTTAATTATTACAGAAAAATTTGGCCTCGTTGTTGCTCATCCATTTTAATAAGCCCAAATCTCCAGAGAGGGAGCAGTGTGAATTTCAATGCTGCTGATGATTCACAAAGTCCAAGCCAGGCAGAAAAGGAGGCGGCTCTAGGGAGCATCCGCAGCCTCTGAAGGTCACTCTACGCTGTTACCATGACAGCGCGGGCCTCCCTCTGAGAAGTTGTTGCCGTTTGTGTTTTTGTGGCGTGACTTAAGAGAGGGCTTGCGTAGGGGCTGCGTGCAGAAGCAACACATATGCACATGCAAACGCCTCGCTCCTCATCAGCAACACAAACCCAGCAGGAGGGAGGCAGACATGCATGTTCAGGCCCAGAGCAGCATCTCGCTCTGAGAGAGGATCCTCCCAGCTAATCCAGAGCGTTTAGCGGCAAGCGGTGGCCGAAGTTTCACCTCTGTGGCTTCCTGCGTGTGAATCGACTCGGTGCAGATGGATTAGACAGACACTTGTACTAATTACCCATCTGTCATCCACACTTTACTCTAGACTTTAAAAATGCACTCTTTGTCCCTCCATTCATCCGTCGGCCATACGCCGCCTACGGATCTATCTATGGAGTTTGTGCATTAGCAGGTGGTCACTCTCAGAGTAGGAAGAAGAAAGGAGGGGATGGTTAATCCATATATTCAGGTCCAGTCCCATGGTGGTCCCTATTGGGAGTTCACAGGAAGCCCTAACAGGGCAATTATCCCTGATAGGTTTAGGAAATGTCTTGGAGGACTTGGGCAATAATACATGGTAAGAAATAACTTAAACTCACAAAAACACTATTCATTAGGTAATTAATGGAATCTTGAAAAAAATTTAAATGTCTCGTCCATCTTCCACATCATGTCAAGGAACATTTGCCCCTTTTGTTCTGTCATAATATAACTTTAGTTTAACGAGGTTAGCAGACTCTCCCTGATGCACAGCCGTCTGTAGGTCACATGGGTTCGAGGTCTGGTCCTAAAAGAAAACTTTGTGGAGTGGATTCACTCTCATCTGAGCAGATCCAAAAATCCAAAAGGGGAATTCAGAGACGCAGCCGCGATGTCAAAACAAAGTGTTGAGCACAAGCTCCCAGCAAACGGAGGTTGCTGCTCAACAACTCAGTGAACTGTTTGATTGTTGTAGTTTGTGTTTCAATTTATATGTATAGGATTTTCATCATACTGACTGCGGTTTGATTTTTCGCCAGTTTATAAATAACCCAAGCTCAGTAAATCAAAGACTGCAGGATCTTAGACTGTTATATATTCTGTGCTTCTAGTCTGAAATACATCTGATGACTTAATTTCTCTCATAAAATGAAGCAGCCAGCAAAGCAGGGGACAGCAGGAAGAAGAAATGGAAAGAAGGGTGGCTGTGATGGATTTTACTTCAACACCGTTAGGTGATATATATTTGTACAATAGAAGGTAAGGAGAAGTAGTAAAAGGTAAGTAATCTCTCTGAAATAGCTGCTATATTGCAGATGAGGAAGCAATTAAACGTGAGCTACCAGGAATGAAAAACAACAACACTGGAAATCTTGAGTTTAAACTTTTAAAGACCATTTTTCTGAATCAAAAGAAACGGAATAATCAAGAATGAGCTTGTTGGACATAAACCGAAAATCTGCAGCCGGTTTAGCCAAATATCACCATGAGACATTGATTCAGAGGAAATATTCACGAAAGCTGAGATGTTTAATAAGGATGACTCTAAATAATGTCAAAAATATCAAAACAAGTAATTAACTGGGATGTGGCTGTAGTTCCTGCTGCTCCTCTAGTGAGCGATGACTAATAATACCAATAAATTGTTCTGCTTAAAAATGCCAAACTTCTCCTTTTTTGTCAACAGCTTAGATTTGCAGCTTTGTGAAGATGGTGAAGTTTTCTATTAGTCTTGAAAGAAACGTGTCTGACCTCTTTTCTCGTGGAGGAATTTGACATTTTGACAGTCTCGCTGTTGAAGAATGACATGTGCACACCTTCCAAATCACAACAAGGTGTCATTCGCCGCCTCGGGTGCAACCGGGGAGCTCAGTCTCTGGGATGTGTCGACAGTTTCATGGCCTCAGGAAACTTGCAGAAAAGCTACAATAACGGGAATATTTTTACGGTAGAAATAGATTTGTGAGTTCTTTTATTTAACAAAAAATATGCACCTGCAAAGGGAGTACATAAACAATTCAAAATTTAACTCTGCAAAATGAAAATAGTCTGTTTACCTTCGGATGAACTCAAAAATAAAAACTGAAGCTTGTTGATATTCAAATACCAGTTCAAACAAGCTCTTCCCTTTGTTCAATTTCTGTTTTCTTTTTAAATAAATAAAAATATTAAATGATTTTTTTTAAAGAAGCCCAACCTTTTCTCTGTCTTGTTGCTTCACTGGATCATCAGATGCTGACATTCATTCGGCCTCCCTGTAGCATCTCTGGCCGCTGACACGCGGTCGAAAAGGTCGTTCTCCACGTTGTGCCTCTCATGACGCTACAGCACCAGGAGTCATCCGCTGGACGCTTGTATGATGGTATGGACGCTGTAACCAGCTGGTGGGAAGTGGCCTTCAGGAATTTGTGAGATTTTGACCTTTAACTTGGAAAGAAACAGGCTGAGCGCTTGGATCGGCAGGATTATTTCTCTCGTCTTTCCTAATGACAGTTTGCATACGAGGATTGTTTTAACCTTTAAGTGTCCCGAGTAACATTAGAAATCGGATGTTGAAATCAGACGCTTTTACAAGAGATCGCTGGCTTGCCTCGCAAAAGAAAGGTCATCTTGGCTGGAGGGAAGAACGCTCAGACGGAGCAAGGAAACAGGAGCCGAATATTTTGCTTTTTAATTTACATAATGGCTGCTTGTGAGGAGGGATACAGCAGGAAATGTGAAAAAACAGCGGTGTTGATGGTTTGAAACTCCCCTCCAAAGCCATTAGTGATTAGATAAAGAGTGTAGATGGATTTGTAATGATGCTCTCTCCCATGTTCTCTGGCTTTATCTCTTGCCTCGGCTACAGTAGATAAAAGGCAGCAGGGGGCCCACACAGCCTTTGTTGTGAATGTTATTTCACTGTTATGGCTGCCGTATGGCTACTCCACCACCTGCTGAACCACCTGTCTGCTTTGAACGCTGATTATTGGTAAGAAAAAATGAAGCCGAGTAACGCAGGTTACAATGTGATGATGCGTTTACGAATAACGACAGACATGAATGCAGGTTTAAATTCACCCAAACAGCTGCTCAGTTTGGGGAAAATGCTTTTCAGTTTGCGTGTTTTTAGATCATTTTGTGGTTTTTCACATATTTTATAATTATGGCAGCGTGACTTAAGTCTGCACACACAACCAACCAGATTAATTGGACACTTTAGTGAGACCAATTAATCTAAGTCATGTTACACTTTGATCTTTGAATTTTGACAATGCAGAATTTTTTTTTCCTCATTTGAATAATAGTCTGTACTGTGTTGCTTAATAATCAGGAAACATTTAAAGAAATTAAAAAATTCTCAAATTAACTTTGGGACAATTACATGTGACTTTAACGAGCAACTGGAAAGGACAATGAACACAAACGTTTGGCACATGCTTTACAGCTAACCAAGAGGATTTGTAAAGGAACAACATTATCGCGATCCAGGCTGATGAGCTGCACCTGTTCATTAACTAATTGCACTTCCGGTCTGCAGCAGGTGAGTCCCTGGCCTGTCTTATGGTAAAAAAGGATATATCTAGCGTCCAGGTAAGACATTTACAGCGTCTCTGAACTTTTTTTCATTAAAATAACTGCGTCTACTTGGGTTTTCTGTTACTTATTGGCTGATATTAATTAGGTGTGACGATGGCAAAGCGTGTTTGTTTGTTTATTTGAATCCTCATTAGCCATTTCCGTAACAATGGCTACTCTTTCATTATGACTTGGTTTAATCCAGTGGTTTTCAAACATTTTCTGCGTTAGTTTGGAGGGAAAAACTGTGAAAAGTTCTTTGCGTTTTGCTGGTTTGCTGCCGTGATTCTAACACAAACCTACGTAGCTCCACAGCAGCAGCAGGTCTCCTTCACAGGTGGAAACCCAGCGCGAGCGTCGTAGCGCTCATGTTGCGTTTAAAGGCGGCTCGGAGAAACAGGTTACAACATGTTAACGGATTAAACAGTTTTAACTGCTGATAAAAGTGACAGAGGACACAGATATGGGAAGTGTGGAAGCCTCTACTGCATCAAATTGGCATAGGAATAACGGAGAGTTGGCCATTCTAAGGTAAAAACCCAGCGCATACAGTTTTCATGTTTTGTTTTTTTTTCATCCAGACGGTTTCTCCCGCCCCCCCTGCAATGACAC
>NW_015112625.1:732053-732400 GCF_001443285.1 Poecilia latipinna
GGTCACCCCAAGATCACTAAGTCTTCTTAAGGTAAAGTCTCTGAGGTAGAGTCACTGAGAACAGTTCTTCAAAATATAGTCAGTGTTTTCAGCAAAGTTGAGCTAATCATTTAATTAGCTCTACATTCTTAAGAGAATGAAAAATTAATAATAGACTTTGCAGTATTCTGATTTAGTAATGTAATTATATTAGTTGTGTTACCACCCCCACGCCACTAGAGGCAGTAGCAGGCCCGAAAAGATGCGACTAAGGAGCAGATTTAGAAGTACACCGAAAGAAACATAATTTGGTAAAAACGTTGAGCTTTGGTGAAGTAATGGGCTCTTTGCACCTCAGCTTCCGCGTT
>NW_015112625.1:736509-748090 GCF_001443285.1 Poecilia latipinna
GATCGAGCCCAGGTTAAGAACCACTGGTGTAAACCTATACAATGTGTTTATCTATGTAAATTTTTTGTAGTTGGTCCCGGTTTTATAATATTTAATGGGCTCTTTCCCCCGCCCCCATCAAAAATACAGGTTTCATTTATTTATTTCCCGAAGGTTTGTTTGCTTGAAACGCGTCATCCTGCCTGCAATTGCTGTAAAACTGAGGAAGTTATTTCTAGTAATAGCGAGACAGCTGTTCAGCGGTCACATTCTGTAAGTAATTTCAGCAGAAAACAAACTATGAAAAGAAAGTCTTACAATAGTGCAGATATAGAAAGGAGTGCCAAATAAAATCCTTCATTTAAATAACTATTGTCAATGTATTCATATGCATGGAATTTATATTTCTTGCACACATTGGCATCTGTTACTTGTCAAATGCATATGATTTTTCATTGTTTCTAAAATGACTATATGCTTGAAGCAATTATTTCTAAACAGTTCCAGTGGTTTAATAGGATAAAAGACAAAATAAACAAATCCGCAAATCTCTGTACTAACATTGAAGAACAGAGAAAGCAAGATGATATATATTTATATATAAAAAACAATGAAAGGAAAAAGAAAATGTTAAATATATTTTTTTCAATGTGGCAATAAGCTGTCAGTGGAAGTTCCAGCTAATTTCTGTCCATATCAAGATGCAGGTTATTTTGGAAATGTGTGTGCACCTAAACCAAACAAAAAATAAATACCAAGAAGGGCAAAGACATTTCTATATACAATTTATTTACATATTTCTCTTCTTAAAACAAGGGCAGCAGTTATTTGCACTTGTATTTGCACAAATACTTAGTCATATGCAGAGATAGGTAGGAACTAAATACATTCATTTGGGTATTTTCTTTTAAAAAGTACTTTTAGGGGTAATGTACTGCACTTTCTACATCTGCTTGGGTAATGTAATGAAGCATCACCTCAGTAGCTCTTACCTAAGTAAAATTTCTGAATAATATATTGTATGCCACTTTACTGCATAAAGAACAAGCTTGTTTTAAACAAAAATGCACCAGACATACATCTAAAGTTTATGTTCGTCGTGCACAAACATTATAGTTCTAATGTTTTTCTATTTGTTGATGTGATTCTTTAAGATGAAGTGGAAATACAGATAAC
Organism: Poecilia latipinna; assembly: GCF_001443285.1. Lineage (NCBI taxonomy): Eukaryota > Metazoa > Chordata > Actinopteri > Cyprinodontiformes > Poeciliidae > Poecilia > Poecilia latipinna. The sequence goes on from NW_015112625.1 coordinate 737,665, forward strand.
AGTAGATATTGACAGTGGAGGTGCAGCACTTGCACAAATTCCAGTCAGTCTGGCCTCATATATACCTTTATAACTTTACATTTTAGGATTTCGATACATTGCAGTACACTGTATTATCTTCTGTGTTTTGATTTGTTTTTTGTTGTTTTTTTTTAGTGCACCGACTGGAAGGTCAAACATTTGTTCTGGAGCAAAGGTTCACCTGCCACCACATAAAGACTGTACTGAAGATTTCTCTCAAGGTAAGTCTGAGTCGATGAAGGTGGACATTGTTCAACCTTTGCATATAAGATTTTTTTTTGCAGATTTAGTATAAACAAATATAGATACATTTTTATATATATAACAAAGATATAAACCCCATCTAGTAAACTGTCATCACAACATGCAGCAAATGTCGAGCAGTCGGGACAATGTTGGATAGACTTATGCTAAACTAAGGCTTGGATGTTTTAGGGTTTAAGTTTTCTCTGGCAGCAACAGAAGGCAAAATGTTTATTTCTCAAGTCTGGAGCTACTATCTGATAAGTTGTTTCATTGGGGAGGTTCACCACTTTAGGATCAAATTGTTTCAAAGTGGAAATCAACTTCTGTTGTTTTAGGAGTAGATTGTATCTTAGAAGGTGTTTGCCAATCAGTCCTGATAAGAATCAAAGCCTGAGTTGTACACAAGTAACAGTTCTCATATGTTGGATGTTATTTTGTATTATTATTATTTTTTTATCTGAACCCTGCTGGATGGAAAATGCTGCACTGATTATATGCATTCAAGAAGAATTGCCACACTGATTATATGCTTCAAAGAGCAGTACTGATCTGCTGATTTGAAACTGTAGTTTTTCTTTTTACCCACCGTGCAATAGCTGCTTTGAAATGGTGCGCACAAACACAGTTTACCTTATCTTGTCTGTGTCCCTTCACTTTCCTATCTTCAATTTTCTGTCTCAAACCGGATATAGGTATTATTCTCCCTCAAGTAAATCTCACCAGCTGCTTCTCACCAGACTCCTGAAATGACTGTTTTAGTGGTGCATTTCAAATGATCAAAAAATAGTTTCTCTCGCCAGTTATACTTGGAAATTATGTGCATCTGTGCCTTCTCAAAACGCATTACTGTCCCTTAATTAAAATGTAATTGAGAGACTTAATTTGATATTTGCTGCTAACTTGTTTCTTTATTTGCAACTGGAGTAATTGATGTGAGAAAATGATCTTCCGGCTCTCTGAGCTGCCTTGGGAGCTCCGAAAATATAATGAGAAATTGTGTTTGCTGTTTGGAATGTAGAACAGTTAATACTATGAGGCATATTGCTGAAATTAGAAAGCTAACCCTGAGCTGTGGATAAAAGCAGAGTGACAGAGGTAGTTTGTGTTGCATAAGAATGTTCTCATCACTTACAGTTTGTATCCATATTTAATTCACACCATAAGAGCAAACTTTACTTTCAATCTTTTTAAACAGCCAGAAAATTTCCCAACAGTGAAAGAGCCTATAGTAATGGGAAGAGGTTAAATATATAGGATAAGATCTCCCCTGAGTTTATATGGATGAGGACTCGGTTTGAACAATGGCACCAAGCTGCAGGCAGAGCTGCGCCACAGCGAGGCTTCATCTGCCTTTTAAATGACGAGCCCCTCTCCCTGCATCTGAATGGAGAGATATAACCAGGCCAAGGCATGCTGCGTAATCCACCTTCTCTCGTCTTTTCCACAAAGTAACTGATCGCAGGCCTAAAAACAACAGCCGTTTGATTTGCAGTGAAGTGAAGAAAATGTGGCAGCCGGGAAAGCCACTCGACCCTGGGCTCCATTCAGCATGTGCTTCCAGCTGACAGGCTGATGAGCTGCAATCAGCCCTCCTACTCTGGCTGGGGCCTGCTGTGGTAATAACCGGTGACTGGATTTGGAGGAATCCTCAGATTGGGCTGATAAAAGCTCAATTTAATGCACCGTCTTTTGTTCTAATATGTTAAAATATTAATGTCAGGTAAATGTTAAAAATACAGATCCTGTGAGATTTTTAGTAAGTTTTTAACGTTTTATTTGAAGAATTCTTTATTCTTGGAGGAGTGATTATTTAACAAACAATGCAACTTTTGAAGTCATCAACAAACGTTTGGTGTAATTTTGGCTGAATATTTAAGTTAGCTTTTGAAACATAAGGTAAATTAGTCACTGAAATGACTTTTTGTCTCAGTCCATACATTTTCAGTGAGCTCAAGGCCATTACAGAAGCTCAGGTGTAGTTTGCTTTATCTATTCGAAAACCGGTTAAAACACTCAGCATGATTCTACCACCACCGTGCTTGGCAGTTGGTACATTATTCTCTGGTTTAAAAGGCTCATTTGAACTCTTTCAAACATTTTTCATGTCATTGTGACCAGTGCTTGATCAGTCGAGATGAAACACCATCCTTAATTTTGTCTAAAGTTTTAACTATCTGACCCAAACTGTCATCCCCAGAGGAAATGAATAGGATTTTATATTAACAGAGGGCTGTAATCAAGACAGAAGCCTTTTGCAAAAGTGTAATTTGCATTTACAAATGTCTTTAGCAAAAAGGGTTTAGTCTGATGAAGCGTATGTTGAATTATTTGGCCAAGTAAGTACATGTGCATTTGCAGGAGTCAGTGGGAGACCGTCAAGCCAAATGGCAAAGTACAAAACGTCAGGGCAGATGGTGGTGGCATCATCCTGTGGGACCGTTTCACTGTCAGTGGAACAAAGTGGAACAGCTACACAATTTAAACTTGGACAGGTTTCCATGGAGACCAAGCAGTTTAAACGTCAGCATTTCTGACTTGCATGGTCTGATATATTTGCAGAATGATAACTGGAAATCTTTGGAAGGCAGCTGCAGCTGAAGAAAAGTCCAATGTCCAACCTCTGGTTGCTATGGTAAAAACAACTGTGTTGGACTCATTGAAACCTAATCGCTCTCGTCAAATAAGGAGATCTTATAGATGTAATGCTGGCATGGTGACTTGAAAGGCTGTCATTTACACTTATCGAAATAGCTGTCTAAATAACACATCCTGGTTCCCGTTGACATTTCAGAATCTGAGTGCTTCAGAGTCCATTTTCAGTAGGATTTCTGTTCGCCTTGCAGCTTTTATTAAACTCTCATTTCCTCTCTGTATTATTCTATCTTTCTTTAAATAATAGTGGGCCTGTTTCTTTTGAAAATAGGCTGAAATTGTTCCAAATGGACTTCCAGAGCTGTGGCTGCTTTTATCCTGAAAGCTTTTCACATGTAGGCCTTTCAGCAGCGATGGGTAGTATCTATGGGGAACATTTTCAGCTGTAAAAGCACAAATTTAGTATCCCAAAGCAACTTTGATAGGACTTTGGTATTTGAATGTTGATGTTGCTGTGTTCTTCATCTCCTCTGTCACTTTTTAACCTCCCAGTTTCTGCCATCAAAGTAAGAAAATAGAACAGTTATTTAACTGGACAAATATAATCTTGTTTTTACCTTAACAGTCATTGCAGCACTTTGATATAAATATTACACAATTTTATTCTGATTATTATGATGGCGAGAGGATTTTAAGTTCATTGCAACCCTTATTTTGAATAGAGAAGGCTGTAAATTGCACAAATGAGATCAGGCTTGACATTTGTTTTGTACCTACTGCCTTAACTTTACTTGCAAACTTACTCCTTTTATTTTGACTCGCTCTTGAAACAGTTGCACCAAACTATTTCCTCCACCGTGTGGGAGGTGGGATGTGCCAGTCTGTTGAACTTGACCGATAACTGTGGATGATCACAGATGAAAATTACAGTGCAGATCCAGCAGCTGCGTCGGCCGCAAAGGCATAACAAACCTTTGCTCCTTCTAAAGGTTGCAACAAAATGTCTAAATGAGAATGCTCCAGCAGTAATCGAAGTCTTTTTGTGTTTTCTAAAGAGCTAAATTATAGATAACATAGTACAGGAAAATTACAAGGTGCCAGTAGCACCCATCAGTTCTCCTTAACCATCCTGTGTATAATTGTTCTGGCTCTCAGATCAGTTTTGACCCTCACAGGTGTGGATAAATCTGCTTTGTAAGAAGTCTTTTTGTCATCGCAGCCTTGACAGTTTTGGGTTAAGTTAAATTGCATGCCTCATTTCATCGTTAGCCTTCTCATTTTGATTGTGTGTGTTGCTTTGAAATGTACAAAATACATTACTTTGTGACATTAACGTAAACTAATTAGGTATCTTCTTGTGTGGGAGGACACAGTCTTCATCTTTTCATCTACCAGACTGTCCAACATTTTGACTGACAGGATTTTCTAAATCCAACACTGCAGGATTTCTGTCTTATGTAAATATAAACTGAGTATGATAATTTTAGAGGAACAGGGTAGTGCAGATATCTTTAAAAGGAAAGATCCTCAAAGCTGTAAATGACAGGTTTACTTAACAAACTGATGTTAAAACAAAGAATAAAATAAATTTCAGCAAATAAATTTTACTTATATTGTACCTATCAAAGAATAAAAAGTACAGTGCTTCACAAGAAAAAGAAAAACTGCACTCACACACAGAATGATGTAAGGCATGACAGAAATCTGAGAGCAAATCGCATCATGCTGCTGTCGCTCAGACAGTGAAAGTAAATGTGTGCATTTCTAACTAAATTAGGCATTTCCAGGAACACGGGTAGTTTTCTCGTCTCCTTCATTATTGTGCAGTACCAGGAACTTTGGATGGAGTTTTGTGGGTAGAGTGAGTGATGAGCATTACAAATTGTTTAAATATTTTCGTCATTGCAATTCAGTGATTTCACCGTAAAGTGCTTATATTTTTAACTTTAACCGTAACAGAGCTTAAATCATAAATGTCCATGTATAGCCATCTGTGGAGCAAATCCTTCTCTTAAAGGAATGTTTTAGAGCTTAAAACCTTTTATATTTTGATTGAAAAAGTAAACACAACCCTGTAGATTGTTGTGGTTAGTGGTCTTTAAGGACACATCTCTCACGGTTTTATATAGTTATTCAATTTATATGAAAAAAGTACAGAATGATTTGTAAACTGTGCCACAATGTGTTTATTTACTAAATAAAAAAAAAACATTTGTACTTTCAGGACATTAGCTAAAAAGTAAACACTTATTTTTCTGTGGATATTTTGTTTATATGCATATATGAATTATTCAAACAACTTCAAGTGATTCAAAGTCAAACTACAACTCTGTAATTTAAATAAGGACTAATAGTTACCGTATCGTTGAAGAGTTGATAATTACATTAACATTTTTATGTTGAAATGTTTCCAAGTTATTCTCAATCAAGCTTGTGGGTTATTCCTGTGTTTAAAAGTGCTGGGTAGATTCAAGTTGGGTGAATGTAGTGATTTAAGGCTGGGATAATAACGCTGCTGAAGAAAATTATTAACCAGAGCACCTCTGAGGTGACATTAAAAATTTCCAGGATTTGGAGGATTTTTTCCCCCTCTCTGGTTTGGGAGCTGTTGATGAAGTGTCAGACCAGTAACCTACAGCTACAAGACTCCATTTGCACTACAGTCACATGACTGGCTGACTAAAAATAACCCTTTTCTCCAAGATGATACCAAGACTAAGAATAGGCTGACTGGAGGGAAGCGACATGGTGATAAATCACTAGTGAAATAAAGAGGAAGAGGTAAAGAATTCACACTGAAACAGTTAAATATCAGTGATGATGGGGGGGAAACTGCTCCTTTTGTTCCAGTTTTGGTTGGTATCCTGGAGATGGCTTCAGTGCTGGAACAACATAAGAATAAGATGCATATCTCATATTTTTATTCTGAGGATTTTTTGAGGGGAAGACAGAGGGCAGATGCTAAGATGTGCAGGTCAAGGCCTTTTCCAGAAGGGAGGAAGCCATTTGTTGCATTGCAGTTCCACTTCAATGCCTACTGCCATGCTGTGAATTCATCTCTAAAGTGTAGGAGTGCAGTCACTTGGAGAAATGAGGGAGAGGTTATTAAAAATAGATCTGCTGGATGTTGGATCAGAGTGAGAAATGAATGATTAATCTACTCTTAAGCTTTCTTTTAATCTTGTTGCTTGGATCACAGCATTTTATATCTGGTTTGGGTCATTTAGAGGTTTTAAAACACTCAGAAATGAGATGGACTGTACAAGACAATGATGAGGTCAATTTCCAGACCACTTCAGAGTCTTTGTAACACTTTAACGTAGCATATTTTTGGTTTTTAGTGTTGAACATCAACTTAATATGTTTTCTACATAACTCTGCAAAAATGTAAACCCACATCTTGATTCATTACATTAGTGAGGCCTACTTCTTTTGGACTTAGTGTAGCATTGCAAAAAATATTGAAACAAGAATCGCTCATAGTCTGATAATGTATTTTAATATACATTAATTTGACTTTAATGATAAAAAAATACCTATGCAACAATACCTATGATTTTAGGTTTGTCAGTTCTTCATCAAAGTATATTTGAATAATGTTTCAGTTTATCTATCCAGTGTGTTTAAAACATTTAAATCTGACATCTGTGTTTCCAAAAATCGTTCTGAAAAAGCAAATTATATCTCAAAGTGAGATAGCAAAGGTAAAACTGTCGGCCAGCACCACAGACTCTTTTTGGAAACCCAGGAAAGACGAGTGTTAGAGCAAGTATTAGAAAAATGAAAAGGCGTCATCAGTGGTTTCTTTTTTTAGTTTTTCTTTGAAATGGAGGGAGAATATGTGATAGACTGTTCAAAGCCTGTTGAGTCAAGTTCTAACTTAAGAGGGTGTTAAAATAATTGCATGAGCCTTGTTTGCTCGTCATCAGAGCTTGGAAAGAAATGTTTGAGGGAGTTTTATGCTCATAATTTAAATTAATTTGGCCAGCCTATTTGTTTGTCTGTCTTATAAAGTTTCTAATTAAGTCCATTTTAAATCATGTCACTCAGTAACAAAAGACAAATCCTAATTATACACTAGTTCCTGCCAAAAACTACACTTTGAAACTTTTTGTTTACCCAAACTGATTAAATTTTGAAGTCTAATTTGTGCCATTGTTTTGATTTCAGCAGTAAAGCTACAACTGAGGGCATTTTTCCCAACATTGCCAGGTTAAGCAGTGTCAGTCTTGTTTTTTTTTCCTCTCTTAAAATGACATTGATGTATAATTTCTTAGGGAATCCTGCTCATTTCTATGCAGATTCAGTTCCTGCCCTGTCACCTCTCCCTGTCACCCAAAGCTGCCCCTCTGCTCCTGAGCATTGTCATCTGGGGTGGATCTTGCCTTTTCACTCAACTGTTAACAGTCAGGCATGCTGACAGCCACCCACTGTTTACCCATCAGGCTTTTCTCCTTAAGAGGATGCATGCTTTGAACAAGAGGTGCAAGTTTGAGCTTCATCAACATGCATGAGCATTAGCAATCTTTCCCTTTAAGCTTGGGAGTGTGAGTGGGTGAGGGGAGGTGGATGCAGGAATGACACAGAGGCACATGAGTGTCAAATCATCCATCAGTCTGTCGTATGCTGTCACCCACCTTCTCCCAGAGATGCTGTCGATCTGTAAACAAGAGAGAGAAACCCCAGGCTTCCCGGGGCAGAGAGTAAGGGCCAGATAAACCTCTCCTCTGCGAATCACACAGTGGAGGATGGCAGATTTTACTAAAGAGAGACTTGAGCCACTCAGCTAAATGTGGATGACTAAGGCAGAGTCCATAAAAACAACCTTCATGCATATATCAAGCTATTTTTGATACAGCAACGTATGCCACTATTTTCCTTGGAAATGCATAACACCCAGTTGAAAGAAATCAAACAATAGCTTGTTCTTGTATTTTGTTTATACCTCTCGTGTATCATTAATTATTAAGTTTCCCATTCAATAGAGCAGTCGGGTACAAATTAAAGCCCAACAGTGTTTGGTTTTTGATGATGAACTAGTTGGAACCATGATGCTTAAAGTTTGAAATATTATTTTTGCTTGTATTATTTCAAAAGCCACCTCATTTAGTTTGCTGATTATAGATTGTTTATATACTTTCAATTATGATCATTGTTGCATATAATTTTCCTGCAACGTAATGATGAGCGCTACTTCCAGAGCCTTTTTATCACAACTTCAAAAGCTATCCGCATGTTGGAATATGAGGAAGGGGACTTATGCAGCCCTTCATTGGCCCTCTAATTATTTCTCACGTCACATGATTAATATTGTCACTTTGATTTAGTTCTGAGCTCGTTAGATAAAAGACTCTGTGACAGAGGATACTGCTTGTACAGCGATAGGTCGGGGATGTTTCCTGCCTGATCGTTTCTGGGCCTGTGAGGCACCTCCGTCCTCTAGAGCAAGAAGGCTTTGAGTCAGGTTGCTGGAGCGCGGCCTGCTGACTGAGGAAGGGCCAGAGCCGTGGCTGTGGCCAGGTTTTTCTTGAGCAGAAACTGGTAGGATGCAGCTGGTGTTTAAGCTGTCGTCAGAGTGCCAGTGGAGCCCCTCCAGAACCTCTTTTATCAAGAGGATCCACCACAAAAGCCAATAATCAATATGCATCTCAGAGTTTGAGATTTGGGTCAAGATGTGCAAAGAGAAAATGTCTCTTTGGAGGATTTTGAGGTAACCTTCTCAACTGTGCTTTCAGATGAGGGAATAAAATGGAGTTTTACGAAAACATTATTATGGAATTATGGAAATATTTCAAAACATTTTAGAGCAGGAATGATTTGAAGATTAAAGTTTATATCATTAGAAACATTAAAAACAAGCTGCAGCTGCGTGTTGAGGCTATTAAATGGCTTCAAAGCAGCTCAGTGAATGTGATCTTCATTAGTAAATGGAGTGTGCTGTTTTATTTGCATACGCTAACATAATAAACTCCACTGTTATTACCTTTTAATGAAGCTCAGGTAATTTGGCTGAAAGCTTAACTTGCATAAAATTATTATTTTCATTACCAGTTAATCTGTGAATTGTTTCAGTTTGTTAATAAAAAGGCCAAAAGTCTCAATATAATTTGATCCTGGAGGCTGGGAACTTTAAACACTTATTTTATTTTTGCTATGACAAATAAAATTTTTAATTACTAGATGGAATGTTTCTGTAATTTAAAAATTAAGTCTACTCTTACTCTTCAACGTACCATACTTTTGTGTTCTTTGGTATGCCTAATACAGCAAGCTGTGAATCAGAGAAAAATAAAATATATTTGTTCTGCAGCCCTGAAATAACAGGTTCTTGTACGAAGCTGTGTGTTTGAGTTTCTGTCGATGTGCGGTTGTTGTGCATCAGAAGAAATTAGTCTACTCAAAAATGAGTCTCGTTTCTAGATGTAATAGCTGAAGCCGAGTGCCGACTCTGGACTGTTCAGACTTTGGTCCAAAAATAATTACTTCAGTAGTGTTTCTATTCAGCTGAAGAAAGGTATGGCACATCAGTGCATTGATTTGTTCTTTGCATCTGCTCAGTGCTTGAATGGGTTCATAGTCACCTGGTGAATCTGCGTCGTTATGGAAACGTAGCTTATTCATAGTTACATTTGCAATATAATTATGATCTTAGCTAGTGGGAGCATGTAGATGTCGAATACGAGTAACTTTTGCCCTGTTGTGTATGTAATTTATTCAATATTTACTAGTAATTTAAATGTGAAACAATCTGCATTTCAGATAAAGATACCAGCACCTTATTTTTTATTTGTAGAAAAAAATGAACATGCATAACTTTGTGGTACTGCCATAATGATATAATTTATAATCGAACATTGTCGTTTTTGAAAGTGCTTCCACATTTTTGTCTTGCTTTAAAATGACAAGCTACGGACAATGACAGTGCCTTGTACCCAAAAATAAAGGGCTCTTATTCAAGATTAAATGCAAATGTTGAATAATTTTGTTTTACAATACTGAGCTAAATAGTGGAGATAATCTGTTGGTCTTTCTTACTACTGTGGTCAGCATGACTTGAGGCAGCGTTTGCACAGTGAGCGTCCATTAGGTGTTGCCTTTATTAAATTTGGTTTCGCTTCTTTAAGAAGATGTTTTAAGAGGTTATGTGCATGGATGTGTGTTTTGTTCATGTGCAAGGGCAGGTCGTGTCTTACTGTACTGTATATATACACGATTACACACACCATCATGCTTAAGGGTCCGAACAAGGAAGGCTCTTTTATGAAATTGTCCTTGATAGTTATATGTACCCACAAGAGAAAGATGGACCAGGCGTTTAATATGTTGAAGGGTCATTTTAGGTTACACCACAATTTGGCATCTCCCTGCTATCCAGCCAATCACAGACAAGGACTCGGTGATGCAGTTCACCTCTTACTGGAGGGATTCCGAGGAACTGCCGCGTGACGATGCTCGGGCTTAAACAGCTCAGCCTCTCCTGACTCTCACACCTCCTGCTCCTCCTTCCCCCCCCCCCCCCGCCTTCCGGGTTTTTTTTTCCAACCTCTGCGCGGGGGGGATCGGTTGG
>NW_015112625.1:751188-895599 GCF_001443285.1 Poecilia latipinna
TTTAACCTCTCCCGCCCTCCTTGCCTCCCCCCCCCCTGCCCCCCCCCCCCCCCCCCCCTGCCTTCAGGTTTTTATTCTCCAAGCTGTGCATGAGGAGCATCAGTTGTGTGTGTGTGTGTGTGTGTGTGTGTGTTTGATCAGATGAAAATGTAGTGCCATCCACACCGCTTCCTCCAGACTGGGTGTACAGGCAGCAGACAGTCGTCAACCAGCCCTCCTTCTCGTGTCTGAGCTAGGCTCCACCTCTCACTTTCCCTCCCAGCTCTCTCTCCATCTTTCTCTCAGCATCACACACACACATGCACGCACACACTCAGATACACACATCCTCTTTCTCAGACTCCCCACTCCATATGAGCGAGCCTTCTCGTCAGGGCTGACAGCTTTTGGAGCTGAAGGTGTGCAGCTGTTGCCAGGTAGGAAAGTACATTTTATTCACAGTTCACTCAGCAAGTTATTGATGAAAGTGTTTGTTTTTGTAAAAAATATGCGATGTATTTGATGACTGTCAGTCCTCATAATGTAACACTAGTGCTACTCTTCACTCCAACTCCCAACCGTTTCCCTGGACTCCATATTTGGCGCCTGTTTTTGCCGCGCCTTTTGTCGTCATGTGCACTTTGTTTTTTTTGTCCCCGTATGTGCTCAGAACCTGCTTTAGGTGCAGGGTGGAGCGCAACAGCTGATCATAACGCTGCTTCATATAGGCTACGTCTCTAGTTGCGAAGGGAGTCTACGTTCAGGATGTGTGGGCAGATGGAAAGACGATAAGAAGAGGGGAGGGGAAATCAGAAGGAAGATGAGCAGCTGCTTTCATCCTATAGAAGCGAATCCCTCCGTTCTCGCTCTGTCAGACAAAATCTGAGTCTACATCTCTGGCATTCTTATTTTTCTCTACTTTCCTCCGTGCTTCAGTTGTGATGGGCTTGACTTGAGCATGGAGGGAAGTAGCAATCTGTTGATTCGGAAATGAGTTGTAATCTCATATGAAAAGGAATAAGGATTTTCTCCTGCAACAATTCATGCCTAATTATTTATCTCACTTTATTTTCTTCCATTTGTTCTGTGAGCTGATAAGATTGAAATACCACTTTGGTTCTGCTGGTTACCCAGGATCTCTGCCATTGTTGTGATTGGTGGGAACCCCCCCTTGCTGTAAAGGAGGCTTATCACCTCCCACAGGTTTTACTGATGGAGTGCCGATTGGCTACTGCACAGTGCACATGGAACGAGTCTCTCCAGAGTCTGTGCAAACAACGTCAAGCAAATCCATGGTGACTGCCATGCATGTTCAACTAGGAGTCGTTAAAAGGCAGATGGCCTATCACCCTCTTCTCCCAGATTACCTAATAACTCTGAAAGCATGATCAGCCGGTGTTGGGGAGGGGGCTTCGGTTGCAGTATTACCTGCTGCTGTGACTACGTTAAGGCAGGATCCTCCCGTGAATCAGTCTGTTACCAGGTGATGAAGACAGTGTGAGCAAGGCAACACTTTGTGCTTCCATCACCTAAATCTAAATGACCCCACAGGTAGAACATATGTTTACGTACTCACTGGACCTTCTACAGATGCTCTATTTCATAATCCAACAGTCTGTGTTCAGATAGATGCTGCATTGCTTCTTAACACACTTTGATGTTTTTCATAATGTTCAGTTTTACTAAATTATGTATGATTAAGCTGTAATGGGTTTTTAGAGAATGTTGAACACACATAAAATGAAAGATAAATTTGTGCAAAAAAAATTATATCAAGCCACACCCCATTTGTAAATCTCACCTGACTAGACTAAATAGAAAGTTTGGAACATCAGGAAAAATAGTCTGAACTTATTTGACGCTAAGAAAATAAAAAAAATAAAATTACAAGAATGGTGTTATGAAATTATGAGAATAAAGTTATATTACAAGATTAGCTTGTCATAATATTACAACTTTATTCTCTTAATGTTGTGACTTAATTCACAGGATTTGTTCTGTAACTACTGTAACTTTATTCAAGTAATTTTATTACTTTATTCTCATATATTTGGTTTTGACAACAGGAACGCTGCATTTGAAAGAAAGATAGAACTGTGTCTTTAAACACTGTTGGCATCATTATGCTGAGTAAATTGTTTTTTGTTCTCAATCCAGTTAAATATTGTCAATTTAAAAAGAATTTAAAAAAAAAATATCTGGTGGTCGTGGACCAGATTAACTGAGTTAATGATCATAGTTCTGTACTGTGGTTCTGTGCAGATAATAAAAATCAAAAGTGGCAAAGGAATAATAAAATTACTCACTGGTTCTCCTTTTCCAGTCTGGCTGAGCTTGAACTACTTTGCAAAGGAGAATGGGCTATAATTTAATACTTTTGATGGACATCCTGGTGGAGATGGAGCCTAATAAAGTTTTTATGTAGAGATTGTACAAAGTATTAACTCAGAAAACAAATTCACACCCTGATTTTTAGAGTTGTTTAAAAAAAATGGTCAAAGCCTGGCATCTTTTTCTTAATTTTGTACTGCTTTGTGTTGTTTTGAAACATAGCATCTGAATAGGAAATATTTATTCTAAATACAGATTTGTAGATCCAGTGCAACAAAACATGAAAACATCGGAAAAGCTTCTAATTCCTTAGCCAGGTGCTGTATATCATTCGTAGAAGCAGATGTTGACTTCCAGTCAAGTGGCCACTCGGCTGTCGCCTGGGGAGCTGTGATGTTGTTAGTGAGCTATTAATGAGGATTTCGGAACCCAAAGTCTCAAGCCTGATGTTTAAACAGCGCTAACCTTTTGTATCGGATGAGCTATGGAGGGTGAACTTTTCACGAGAAGCCAAAGGCCGTCAGGATGAAAGGGCATCTGCCAGATTTACTTTACATTTATCTGGAGACCCTCAATTATGATGACTCTATCAGATGATGGAAGAGTGAAGAAGCATCGGTATTGTAGGACAGAGTGGAGTGTTTCTCTCTACTGGAGAGCGATATAAAATGGAGGATATAAATAGAATGTGTGTTATGGTGTGACCTTGTGTGGCCATTTGGTAGTGGGTGTCTGTGAGCTCGGACAGTAACACTGCCATCACTGAGAGTCACGCTGGTTCATGAATCATCATTTGCACTGCATCTCTAGGATTGTCCTCTGAAAAGATGTACATTCATGTTACATCAGATTGATTTCACTTTGATCAGCATCATCATTAACGCTGAAGTAGAAAATCAATGAATGACACAGCATCAAAGGATTACGCAGGTGTCCTTTTGTTACTGTATTGTGATCAATGTGTTATTAATTTCTATGTGATTTGTTTTTTCCAAACTCTTGGACTGGTTCAATAAGTCTAATTTAGCTTGCAAAACAGAAATAAGACATTCAGGTTCATTTTAAGTATTTCCATCAGCCCCGCTTTTTTAAACAAGATGAAGAAAATCCCAACATTAATTGTGGACTTTCACAAATCCCCGCAGAGTCACTATTATAGTAACATTTGCTTATTTGACACTAAACTAAGCATATTGACCAAACACACTGTTATGCTGCATTTAACAAAGTTCTGCCGTAGTTATTGTTAGATATTTTACCACTCTTATGGAAAGGCTGACTTTCTAGTGTAGTTTCTCATTTTCAGTGGTGATCAGGCCGGTTTTGGCTTTTTTCATCCCAAAACTAGTTTTGATGTTTGATTGTTTATCAAAATTTGACTCATTTATCTGTTAGTTTAAGATAAAGTTTGTTGGAAGTTATATTTATTCCACATGCTGTCACCACCATGCTTGACGGTGTTTTTAGGTTTAAATGCTTAACTTTGACTGGTCCTCTTTTTGACATTGTTGCCAAACATCTTTATCTTTGTCCTGTCTGATTATGAGACATTTTTGTCCAGAAGCATTTGGCTTGACCATGAGAGCAGCTGCTGATTTCAGCATAGCCTGCAGGAAGTTTATTTTTTGGTCTGAAAATCTCTTTTCTGCTTATATAGACACTGCAAGTTGGACTTCAAGACTAAAATCTACGTTTTTACTAAACTTATTTACTGGTTTTAGTTTTGCTTAATGGTTAAATTTAGCTTAAACTTGGAAACAATGCTGTGTTTTGGTTGGAGAGTTACCTCAAAATGCATCAAAACTTGTTTCAATTGGACAGAAAACACGCATTAAACTGTAGAATGCTTTTCCTTATTCCCGGTGTTTGACCCAAAATCAGTTCATGACAGACTTCTATCACAGTTTGGTGTCAGTGAATGGAAAACTCAAGCACATGCATTCAGACAGAGCAGAAACGAGTGAGGAAGTCTTAATTTAAACAGGGTACAGAATCACCAAGCGTCTTTGTATGTCTGTTACGTTCAGGTGGGTCATTTCCAAAGGTCTGACAATTAGAGGCTGACACACTGGTTCTTACATTTTGTATTGACTAACCTTTATTCTTGCTAAAAAAGCAAAACAAAAAAGAAATGGGATTAGTAGTAATGCCACTAACCGCAACAATTGCTAAAGAACCAAATTCTTGCATTGTTTGGTCATTAGCAATGAGGACAGCTTTGGTTCTAAGCTAACTTCATCATACTGCTTATGTGACGGTGTGCAGTCTCATGGTGTAAAGCCTCTCGATTTAGCCCTCTGTGAATGGGCCTCTCCTCACAAAAGAACAAAGGTCGTGGTTCTCTCATTTGCACAGAACACACAAATGCTTTGTTTTATCAGCAACAAAAGCTGAGTCTTCCAGTTGCATGTTATTGCATTTTAATTTATGCATCATCTGGAGGAAAACAGTCAGCTCTATGTGACAGGAAAACACAACCTGGACTTTCTGAAAGGCCTCTTAAAAACTGGTTTATGTCTTAATTGGAGATTCAGAAATAGTTTACAAAATTACTGACAAATTACATGCTTAATTAGTTTCTCTCAATAAGTGGACCCTGAGTTTAGTCATATTTTACAATGATATGAGTCATGTCTGTCATGCAAAGAGAAATCTTTATTAAATAGACTTCTGTCAAGATGGTCCATGTTTCCTTGTGACTGTCTGTCACAGACTTTCCTTGACAGACGTTATCTTGGGTATATATGTACGGTAATGGTGGTGGCAGGGAGGTAGGTGTTTTGTGATAGGTACGAATGAGAAAATAATTTTAATGGTAAGACTGCCAATGTGAGAGCTGTAATTTCAAAATCCCCTTTAGCAGGAAATTGCTTTTGCCCTCCTACAACTTTTTAATATCCTGATTCATACTCAGCCCTGGGAAAATGCATCTTGCAGCCGTAGTATTTCTCCCACTGCTGCCCGACGGTGCTCCCTGAGGAAGTTATTGGCGATAAATACCATCTGGGGGTATGGAGGCTGCTAAGGGACAATAACTTGGCCTCTTTTCTCCATGTTGGTCCCATAGAGCCTCCAGTCTTGCCTGTACGTAGTGGGTGAACTGTCCCTTTTGCCCGTGAAAGAGTGGATTAATTATTGCTGAAGGGCATGCAGTATAAAAAAAATCAGCCCTGGAGCACGTTTGAGTGTCTCATGAATGTAATAAGGCTCCTTAAAAATGCTCTCCGTCTCTTCCTCATCCACACTCTGCTATGGAGATATGAAGGGGTATCGCATAATTCACCTGCTTAAACTACTCAGTGAATTTATAAATCAAGCAGGTTGTGTCACCTTAGCTCTGGAGTGTAATTTCTGTAAGAACCCAACCAACTACCACAGATGCAGCCAACAAGCATTTTACAGATGCATTTACTAAACACTAGGGTAATCAGACATTACACACTGCTATATTGAATAGTTTCTCTGTAATTGTAAACACAAATTTAAGCTATTGAATGACACAAACATCAGCCTGTAGTCATAGCAGTAATTAGGTGCGAGTGGTAATAGAGCTTATCTGAAAATGGTGATAGCTTCACTTTCAAACCTTCATTGACACTTTTATTTTCAAAATCCTGTTGAGAAAATTCACATATTGAGTTGTATATTTACCAAAACAAATCCAATACAGATTATTTTAGTTTGTTCCTGTCACAGCCTACTCTAAAAATTGTACTACATCTGTATATTTATAATTAAAACCCAATGTAGTAGACCCTCTGGTTTTCACAGATTCACTTATTTGTGGATTTTTCTGTTGAACGATTCTCCAAATTACTTGCAGAAAATCTTTTCTGCAATGCCACCTGAGACATTACACTACATTTGTTTTTTTCAAGGCACTGTCCAGTATTTTTGCTCCTTTGTTCTACATTTTAGATCCTACAAAATTTATTTTTTTCCTATTTTGTCTTTTGTCTGGTTTTGCTCCTCGGAATGCTACTTTTCTTTCTCTCCTGTGCAATCAAACCAATACACACTCAATGTTTCTTTGAAATGATACCAACAAACTGTCTTTGTGGACTGAAAACGGTCCTGATTATAATTTGTCTCTATTTGATTTGCTCTTTTTGTGTCAGTAAGGCACCTGTCAACCAGGAGATGAGCCTGGGTTGTAAGAAACTTCTGTGCAGTCTTCAAGCTTTTATTCATGAGTTTATAAAAATGATAATGGCTTCAATTTTAGGTGAATTAAGTAATCGGTGCTGAATATCACAAAGGGTGAACAAAGGCACACCTTGAGCAAAATTACACATATACCAATCTATCATCACCAGAAACTGAATGTCACCCAAGGCAGCAAAGGGTAATTTCTGTTTTTCTGTCAGTATTCAGTGTCTCTGGAATATGTCAGCTCCGCCAGGAGACTCGGATTCAACGACGTCCTAAGTTGCCTCTTGGCTCCGCTTCACTTAACTTGCAGCTTTCGGGCCCCCTTAGAGGATGTGTTAGTCATGAAACAACATGACACTCAGCAGCGTTTGTGCAAAATAAATGAACGTGATGGGATGGAGTAAAAAAGCAATTAAAATCAGTGTTGCCCTAGCACCGCCCGGTCCAAGATATAAATGACCTTGATGGATTAAAAATGTGTCGGAATAATTTCAGCAAGATTTGAGAAGCATGAAGTGTAGTTGTCAGACATGCAGAGCATTCTGGTTCCCTTTTTCCTGTCAGTTGAGTGGATGTTTGTCAAAAGACAGCAGCGTATTTGAGTACATTGCATTTCTCTATTGTTTTTCAACCAATCAAGGTCATGCATGCTCATTAAATTTACTGCAGGATTAAAAACCAAAAATGAAAATGCTCATAATCAGTGTTGCAGGCTTAATAACGTTAAGTGGTGATGATTTAATTTTTCAATCCAACACAGTGAGGTAGGGTTTGCCATTAATGTTGTCATCCCTGGTTTACCATTAGACTGGAGTCCTCTATAGTGTGTCTCTCAACCTTTTGTTGGAAGCAATAAGAAGTGAATAAGGAGTGATGCATCTTGCCCAACACACCTTATTTTTAAACTATCTTTAGCCCTGACTGTTCTTCGTCACTGTCAGTGGAGTGGAATGTGTGCCCTCCGCTGCGGACTGCTGAGATTTTCCTCTGATGCAAACATCCTTGTTTGTCACCATGGCAACCACGTCCTCTGCCTGCTGTACGTTGTCATGCCAGCCAACACCCCCACCCCCCACCATCATGCTCTTCCTCACCCATTAGGGCTTTACTGTAGCTGACACATGCAAGTGTTGAACATCGTTCTTTGTCAGGTTGTCCCTGTTAGATTCTTCTTGAGATGCTAGAAAATTGAAACAACACGAGCAATGTTGTCTTTACCTAAGGGACTCTACAGCTAAAGTAACACCTCAGTTCATGAATGGCCCCATAAAAAACAGGAGAGAATTTTTTTTAATCCACTTTACACATCTACTTCAGTAAATGTTTGAGTCTGTATTTATTTCAGTGTCTCTGTAGCTTCTGCAGAGTATAGCATTGCAGAGAGATTACTTTAAAATACACTAGTTGCAGAATTTTGACTGAACATCCCCAGACTAGTTTATTAAAACTATTCATACATAAAACACCAACCAGTATTTGTCACTTTATATGTACTGTTCCGGCTCCATACATTATATTGCTGTTCTTATTCCAGGGTGGAATGATTTTACAGCTTCAAGTAAATTCAAAAATGAGAATTTTATTTTGGATTTTCTCTAGTCCAAGCTTAAATATAAGCCCAAATCTTTTCATAAACACCCACTATCATTTAAATAAATGTTCCTTAGCATGATGCATCTGACCAGCAAGCTTCTATTATTCTGGGTGGATATTTGAACTCTCTTTTTATTGATTGGGTTGAGGTCAGGGCTTTCAGAAAAAATTATAGAAACTCAATAATAACCCATTTTATTTATTTACAAAACTGTTGATGTGTTTGGAATCATTGACCTATAAAAACATCCAATTATTCCAAAATTAGAAAGTTCACATAGTCTTCCTTGTGTTCATTTGCCTTTTTAATGTTGAGCACTAGCAATAAAACAGATCCACAGCATAATGCTACTACTATCATTCCTCACAGAAAAAAAAAATATTGTACACCAACTACTGCAAACATCAGCCATCTGCATGCTTTTGGGAAGTTTTGCAAAGGGTGCAAAATATATATTTGAGGTGCCATCTTTCATAGGTTTGTCTCTAACGTAAATGTTGTAAATTAATGTATGATAAGTTTATGAAGCAATAATCGTTTGTGCTTCTTCACATGGTTTATGGGCAGAGTGATCTTAATGAGACACCACATCCGGTCCCTTACAAAGCTTCTATTATATTTTATCAAAATAAAGGTTAGTCTGTGGTAGCATTTCTTTTTTTTTTTTGTACTGGTGCCACAGAAAGTTGTACTAATTTAATGAATAAAACCATCAAATTATACTGCTGCTTAAAACCTTGAAAGATAAAACAGTAAGTGGTCTGGATTTACAACCATCTGTTTTTTTTTTTGCTTACTTTTTATTCACCCTTGTGCGCAATAATCTCTCTGCTTTCTAAAATATCCTGTGAAGACAAATGCAAATGTGGAGGCTTAGAGGTCCATTTTGTTCATTGTTGGCACCAAACCCCCTTTTTTTTTTTGGGACAAACATGTCCACCCAGTCAGACGAAAAAAACACTCATTACTACAGCACCATGGGGCCAGTCCGGCCCTCTAGAGGATAATAACTAGGCATCTGCTTAAATCTGATATAATGCTGTTTTAATGGCTAGTCTGGCCTCTGTGGATGGAGGCAGAAACGGTTGCACTCTCTTAAGCTGTTTGACTTGTGCTCCTTGCTGCTCAAGCTGAGGCAGTTGAAACGGGCTCTCTTTATTATTCACACAAGAGGGTTTAATGGGGTCTTTACAGTGGATCTCCTGGGAAACTTTACTATATTTTGAGAGGATGATTATCCTTGTTTACAGTTCTGTAAAGAAGCTTCAGCTAAAACTGTCATGATAAGCAGCAACTTTGCAGCTGCAGGCCCAAAGAGCGATTTAGCTGCAGGTGAAATTTCTGGAGATTACATTTGCTGTTCCTTATCTCCTAAATTAACTCATTACCTTGACATGCTCCTTTCCCTGGAAACTGCTCGGACCTGAATTTATGATGAAATTTAGCAGTCCCATCATGTTCAGCATTTATAGCGAGATATTCACTAAAGACCTTTAACTGCTAACCCTGTTCCACCATTGATTTTTGACTCCACAGTCAGATAGGTGACCTTGAAGGATGTCAAAAAAGGAGGATGTGAGCGAGGGCAAAACTGGAATGCATCCTCAGAGATTAGATTCTGTCAGACTGGCAGCTTCGCTTTTCATTTATCACAGTAAAATCTCCAAACCTCGGCTGTACAGTCAAAGAATTGATTGATGTTTTGAGGCAGACACAAAAAGGGTTGAACTTATTCAGCATTTTGGGCACCTCTGTTATAGAGAGGTCAACCCCTGAAGGAGCAGAGTGTGGTCAGAAAGTTGCAGAGAAGAACTTGCTGAAAGTTTACCATCATTTAATTGTGAAATTTTCCTCCATCTGGACTGAAACATTCAAATTCTGTCAATCACATCCTTGTACTTGAAGCTTACACTAATTGCATATGCAAATTCCCAGAGATTATGACTTTGCAGCCACTGTAGGGTGTGCTGATTGTTAGTTATAATTATGATGGATTTCCTCATATTCATTTCCTAAATGTTGTTAATGAAGAGGCAGCCACTGACAAATATGCATCAGGCATAAATTGTGTATTGCATCATGCAAGCCTTCTGCCATCAACTTCAAGAATAAGGACTGAATCTGTGGAGTTTCTTTTATTATTTTAGTTGAGATTTTGGAGAGGTTTAAAAGTGTTTCTGTGTATTTTAAACTGCAAATGTCGTGTGAATGCTTCAGATTTGAGGTTGGTGGAGTGACTGAGTACTTTTTAATTGTCTGCATACTTTAAAGATGTTGCAGCCCCAGGAGAGACATATCTCACAAGGCTTGTGTCTGTAGTTCTAGTGAATACAAGTCTACAAAATATTGCTTGAATTTGTAAGAAACACATCTGATACACAACATAATAAAACTCTTTATCTTTTTACTGCACTTATGATTTATGTACCACTTTGTGTGGGTCTAACACATTAAAATCCATAATGAATTATAGTTTGTGCTCCAAATATTACTAAATTTAAAAAAAATATATCAAGAGGCATGAATATTTTTTGTAAAGCAATTTAGAAACTTTGAAATCTGTTTTTCAAAATGTTGCACAAACCGTTCACCCTTGAATAGCTTTGTGAATAAGAAACTGGGTGGCATAAAGGGCATAACTACTAAAACATTTCACTTCTGAAGACCTGTTTACATCTCTTAATTGGTTTTAGTTCCACTTTGGTGCACATGGTTTTCAATTTTGCTAACACAAATTGCAATATAATTTGAAAAAACAAAAATACAATACGGTAGTTGTACTCCTGACTAGTCAAGTGAGGAAAAATTAATTGAAAACATTAGGAGTCTTATTTTGGAAAGACTTAATCCCAGCCTTTTTGTCCTCTCAGTATCTCATTGATTACAGAAAGCTCTTTGCTGTGTTCCCAGGAGAGCATACTCTCCCTCCTGCAAATCAACAGCTGCTGATTGACCCTGCATCAGTGGTGCACCTGTAAATGATATCCCCCTATGTTGCGTACAGTAAACAGTCAGTGACTCGTGACTCCATCATCCAGCTTTTGGGGTCACTACCCACTAGATGGCTCTCTGTTTACCCTCCCTCTCCATTCTATCTTCTCTGTCATCTCATTCCCTGCTGCTCTGAACATAGGCCTCTCTCTCTGGAAGCTTTCACTGCACACACTTGGAGAGATTTGGTTGGAAAACATGAAAGTGCTGAGCAGATTCTGGTTCACTGAATTTGATGGATGGCCTTTAAATGAATGTTTTGGAGCTTTAAAAGAAGCACAAAATCACAGCATTTCAAATTGTCCAACTGAGGCTAATTTATGGTTTTCTTGTTCAATCTGCTTCACCAATCAACCTTAAATTGTTGCAGGACAAATATAACTGCAGACCCCTTTTTGTTGACTGCTGTAGAATTAGGATCAACTTGGGATTGTGAATTAGTGAAGATCCAGTTGATTGTGATCATGATTTCCCCAACTCTTGTTCCTGAGACTGACATTTCTCCTGTGATGTTATTCAAAAGAGGATTTGGTGTTGTTTAGAGGCTTAAAGGGGGCAGCGGCTCGTGTAATCTGATACAGCCAGTGAACCAGTCTTTTAAATGTTGAATCAATATGTCGCTAAATACGCTGGGGCTTTGGTGTTGTGCCAGTGACTGGATCCAAATAACTGACTCTCGATTCATCTGTGAAAGACTAAAAGAGTCTTTCACAGATTAAATCTTTCTTAGGTCATGTCAGCTTTAAATAAATGGTTTGTCTCTTGGAAATGACACATTGAGACGATGCAACACAGCGCTGTTTCTAAACCACATTATTTGCATATGGGTTGCAGGTCCAACCAACATGCATTTATTACTTGAAAATAAGCCAAATCAAAGATAAGACAATGTAGCTGAAAACTCATAAGGACTGTTGGTAAGTTATTATATGTGCTGCAGTTTAACATATGCAATTTGTAAGGAATGTATTTGTTAAAAGAATCATTCTTCTCTTCAGGTAGCTGAGACTTTTTAAAAATATCTACTAAAAATGAATGGGTTAAGCTTAATTTTAATTAGAGAATAACTAATTAACATTTAAATAATTAAAATTCATCCACTGTAGCTAGCTTTTTGAAATTCCTTTATCTTATGATGATGTTAATATGTTCTTTTTAAACTCAGTATTTCACAGTATTACTGGCTACATAGTTGAGAATTTTAATTGAGGAAAAAAGATTAACTACACTCTTGGTGCAATTAATTGGATATATTGGTAACCCAGATTCCTGCCAAAAACAAAATAAATTGCATGAATCTATATCTTTATAAAAAATTTGCAGAACATAAAAAGCTTCTGTCAATTTTCAAAGTCCAAAATGTATACAGATATAAATTCTTCATTAATGCTGGCATTACTCTATTACAATATTGTGGCTAAATCATCATTTTTCACTGATACTGCTTTTTAACAGTATCTTGCCTACTTTCAGTAGTTGTCACCTTTCTTACTAAAAAAACAATTAAAGTAATATTTCAACATGTTTAATTACATAAATTTTCTTCAAGCATAGTCATCTGTTAGAACTTCTCACTGTAACGCTAACAGCAGCGTATCTGTCCTAAAATTTACCGTTTCCATTTCTTTTCTGTCTTTCCTTGTATCACACCTGGTCACAGGAGGTGACGGAAAAAAGAAACGTACAAAAGGAAAATACAACATTTTCTCTTAATAACAATAAAAATCAATCTAAAACACTATTTCTTCAGGTGAACAATATACTGCAGACTAGTGATTCCCAATATATGATTCAAATTAACTGCACATATACAAAATAAATATCAGAGAGAAAAATACATACACACATAAATCCTTTGTAACTTTTAAATGCATAATAGATTCCTGGACTTTATCTGTTTAATCCTAATGCCTTGCAGATAAATCTTATTTCAATAGTAACTGAAGGTTTTGGTGTTTTTAGCCTGAAGTAGCTGATTTCCTATGGTGCGTTCAGGGACTTGGAAAGAAAAAAGCTTTTTGATGATCATTTAAGGTGACGGTGTATGTATTTTTCTCACTCGCTGAGGAATTAATGCATCTTCAATGCTGCTGTGGAGAACCAGGTAAAATCCACATCCAGCAGGACAGCTCTGGAAGCAGTTTATGTGCAGCCAAAATCACCTAAACTTTGTCATTAACTTGTGTAATGAGCTGAGTGTGGGGGCACAGCGAGTCCCTTACGTATCCGTCTCATGGGCAGCTCCTTCTATCCCACCATCAGTCAGGGAGTCAGTGTGTCAGATGTTTTATTCAACACAGCTGTGAGTATTTTTGGCACCTGGCTGCTTCATTGGAGAGGAAGGAGGGGAGCGATGGAGATGAGCGAGTTCTGGGCCTTCCAGAATAGGGTCACGATTACTTCGTGCTTCCGAACCTACTGGACCAATATAGGGTAACATCAAAGAGCTGGAACACCTGTTTCCAGACGGAGTTCCTCGTTCAGCCACTGCTCAGATGAAAGGACCCATATAGTTTGAGACCAGAGGGAAATTGCTCCGAGATCAAAGTCGTGACGTTTTTTTAAATGGCGGAACAGAACGATTCTCAGCTGATGAATGTTTTGAGGGTCTGTGTGATGTTCAGACTAAGCCAAAGTCACACAGTTGGGTTTGTGATGTTTTAAGCCTTTGTTCCTCTTGAGGCATCACAACCATTTGTATCTACAAAGTGAGGAAAATGCTACCTCAACACAAAAAAATGTCGAAATTAATTACCAAACCGAATATAAAACATACTTTTTCTCCATTTCACCTGAGCTCAACATGCAAATACGTTGGTGTGTACAAAATTAAGATGGCAGACCTGACAGTTTCTGTCGGGTGTCGGTCCTGAGGTGATCGATAAACTGCTAAAGCTCTGGACAGAGATGCTAAGTCTTTGCACAAGTCAATCCTTAAAGAATTTATAACATTCAAATAAAGCAAGTTTCCAGTAGCGGTGACCTGTTTGGCATAATTCTAAATTAAGCAGTTGGAATAATACATTTTCTGTGTATTATTATTATTCTGTGTATCATGTGGCATTTTTTAGATAATAGATTGTGTTAAAAATGTTCTGGGAGGTTTTTTATTTTTGTGAAGAGATGAAAAAACAAACAAACCACACAAACCAGTTTCAAAGTCCTAGTGCCCAGTGCTGAATTTTAAGGCCACAGAAATGTCAAAATTTCCATTTTTGCACACAAAGAGAGACAGACGAGCAGAATTTCAGGGGATGTGTTTGAAGTGTATCTCTCCAGAGAAAGTCCTCCCTCCCTTTATGCTCCCTTTGCTTTTCCTCTTTCTGCAGATATAAATGGAATGAGCAGAGGCCAGTAAAACAGAAATGATATACATTCTGGATTCTCACACTGCAGTTTTATGTAGCTGGCATTAATTCATCTGCATCTGAGAAAAGAAATACTTTTACAAATGTGGTATTTTATTGTTTTATTATTGAATTTTTAATTTTTAATTGTGTCTGGGCTTTAAGCTCACAACTATATCATACAACCATGGAATGGTTTTGTAATAAATAGCAGTAGTGAATGGAAACAGCATAAAGTCTTACTTTTTTGATTTTTGATGCTTTAAGGCTGCAGTAAGGAGTTTTTAGGAAACTGTGGACTCAGTCTGAAAATTTGAACAATCACACGTTACAAATCCCAAGAACATGAAATATTAACACGTGAGATTCACTATAACATTAGGTTGTTACTCCACTGCTAGCACATGTGCAGCAAATTGAGAATTGTTTATTCACTGTGTGTTGGAGGGTGTTTGCAGTGAGTACACGAGCATGATAGACACTGCTAAGACATTCTTCCTGGCTCTGATTGGTTGTTAGTGGAAATCATATATTTCTCGAAATGGCTATTGGACCACTAGGAAAAGCCAAAGAGCTTAATTTTGTTTTTCACAAATTAACTCAGAACATTTTGATAGTTTTATTAAATATGTAAAAAGTATTTTTTTTTTTATATAAATGTCACCTACTGCATCTCTAACTACATGAACTGTCAAAAGGTATTTTAAGGAAATTCTTTTTGTAATTTATTTCCGATATACACTTTCAAGATTTTTTTTATTTCTTGTTCCAAACTCGTATAATGTTTGCTTTAAAAAAAAGTTTAAAATTTTTCATTCCAGCTGCTCTAACCACAAGGAATGAATTACACCTTCAACAAAATGATGCCCTACTGTTTCGAGATTAATTAAATTTTAAAGCAGAA
Organism: Poecilia latipinna; assembly: GCF_001443285.1. Taxonomy (NCBI): domain Eukaryota; kingdom Metazoa; phylum Chordata; class Actinopteri; order Cyprinodontiformes; family Poeciliidae; genus Poecilia; species Poecilia latipinna. Next base: position 766,487 of record NW_015112625.1, read on the forward strand.
ATCAGCTAATGGGCCAAAGAGAGAGCTGCCTTTGTTCCATTTAATAAATTGCATTTCTCTAACAGGCCGATAGATAAATCATAAAATCCACGAGGTGGTTCTAACATAGTAACAAGAGCTTTTGCTGCTTCAGCAATGAGCTCTTTGGAGTGGATTTTAAAATTGAGCAAAGACAACACACCATGAAATGCCGTTGAATCACTTGACCGCTCTGCAGTGGCCAAAACATAAAATGCCCTGTCTTCTTTTTAATTCACCATAAAATGATTTTTTTTGTCACCTCCTGCTTTACGGAGCGTCCATTGAGGTTAGCGGCCAAACGTTTCTGCAAACATTCATTAAGCATAAATACAAAATCAGAGTGATTCACTGGCATCAGCCACCTTTTGCCCTGTCAATTTGAATGCATGGCGTATCTGTAATTTATGCAGTTGCAGTAATGGGATTGCACCACTGTTGTAGTGGACACCTTCAATAATGGCAGCTGCTATAATGAATTGGGTCCTTTTTATCCTCAGCATGCCCTACATCTCCATCAATAGTAATGATTTCTCCTCCTACATGGTAGAAAAGGACTCTTATTCCCCATCAAGTCAGTGACACTAAGCCTACAACAAAATCTAAACACAAATGGTTGGAAGACAACAAGGTGAATGTTCTGAAGCAGGCAAATGAAAGTCTAGCTCTGAGACTTGAAATAAGTTCAGCCAATAAATCTGGACTTATAATTAATGCTTAATATCCAGGTACCCTGACAAAGTTTGAGCTAGTTAGTTTAAATTTTTTCCCAAATGATAATACATGATTAATATGTGATTTTATTCACAAAACCATGTATTAATTTATAAATCATTTAGAAATCCTGAAAGATATACACTCTTATATTAATTGCAGAAGTTGTACAAAAGGGATACATTTCTCAGTTATTGACAGATTAAATAAAGATTGTATTAAATGTGAATTTTTAAGCTTTTTTATAAGTCCAAAATAGTGTTAATAAACTTCTTCTAATCATTTTCTTTTTTTAAATGAATCAGTTGCTATAAAACAGTTTGCAGTTTTTTTTTTTATGTTTCAACTTGCTTAACTCCAGACAAACTTTAAAAATAAAATGACAAATTATAGCACCAGGAATGGATATGAAGATTTAAACATGTTGTGTCAGAATGTCAGTGGTGCAATGCATCAGTTGTCAAAGAAATAGTCATGTTGCCAGGAACAAGGGAAGGAGCAGAAGATGAAGGATCCAGGAGAAGCCAATGATGAATTACACAGTGAAGGGTTTGATTAGCTTTTTATCTGCTTACGGGACTCTGGGGGATGAGCGGAGATTGATGGGCTGCAGTAATCTGACATGGTGTTGTTTATTTGGACGGAGAATACTTGGCTGGACTGCAGAGTGGAGCAGGAAGATGAGCAGCAAAGGCAGTCGTCTGAACGTACTTTTAACTGAACATACTTTTAACAACATTCTTTGGGTGGCTCACCTTTTTCCCTTCAATTAGGAATTTAATGGACCTCTGCAGGCACACCGTCACTAATGTGAAGTTAAATGTGGCTTTGTATAATTTTTTGAGATTTCAAATGACCTATATTCCTGGAGTACATTCACATTGGGTTTTTAAAACCAGTAATCAAGAACAGTTATTGATTTACTGAATGAAACGTTGAGTTTGATATTACAGAAGATGAGCTATAGACTTAAGTGATGTGAATTATCTTCATGGAAAAACTCAGGAAAATTAGCATCTTACAGATAATGAGATCACTATTGAAAGCAGGTTGGCGTTTATATGACTTATTTACAGCATGTTGAAAATAAGTCAGATATAATCACACTATAATAAACGAGGAATCTTGGCAAGGAGATCCCTTAGGAATAAAAATTTCAGTCTTGATTAATGATGTATTATTTATATAAATGCCCCATCTGAAATTATGACTGCTGTTTGGCAGGTTTGGGTTACTTTAAAAATATAACTAGTTACAGTAAACATGATAGTTTATTTAAAATGTAAGAATGGTTATTTAAGTTACTTCAAAAAGTAACAGTAACTTTTTATTTCCATTGAGTTGAACCTGTGATGGATGGATTAAGTGTTGTAGTAGAGGTTTGAAAAGACAGAGCAGATACACAAAAAAGAAAAAGAACTGATGTAGGAGTATATTGATAAAATTAATTGAAATAATGGCAAATAATTCAAATTGGACAGCAGGATGAGAGAAATTGATCAAAAGTTGTCTTCCAGCAGCCAAAAACCTTTAGCTCCTGGGGTTTTTCACTTTTTGTGCAACAGCGGATAATCAGATGTTTTTTTTTAAGGTAAAACAAAGTTTTTGCATAGAAATGGTCTCAGGTGCACAATGTCTAGTCAAGCTTAAACTTTAAATTATTTGGTTGTAGGGGAAAATTAAAATAGCTGTTAATAATTAGAGAATGAATTACCAAAATTAAAAGAAGTAGATCAAGAGAAAAATATATTCTGGTTGCTTAGCAACAGTGAAGAAATGAAGCTTATAAGTCTGAATAGGAAACTTTGCATCGCTTTGGAAACTAGTGAAAAGGATGCCATTCATGTGGCTGACAATACAGAAGAGAGAAAAGTTTGTTTTGTTTTTTCTCCACTGAGTGCGGCTTTAACCTTTTATTTAAAAAGAACTACTCTTGTCTTGGTGTAAATGGCTAAGGCAAAAAATATTTATAGATCACAAGCTCAGTTCTCCATTCTGGTTTCCCTCTTGAACTGTCTGAGATATTTTTGCTAGTTTGAAAAGCATGCTGGGATGAGGTTGTCAGTGTTTTAAAAGTAAATGTTTCAAAGCTATCACACTGTTTTATCAGATTCCAAAGATGGTGGCATTTTGGACAGACTTCTCTCCAGACGTTTTGAATATGGTATAGTGCTATCCACTTGTTCCTGCACACTGGTATTCAGCAGGCTGAAAGAAGGCTAATCCAGTTTCCCCAGGCCTCCATACAAGATAAATTCTTCATTTTCTATTTTCCTAAAACATTTGGATATGTTGAGTTTTGAGGCAAACATCTGACGCAAGAGATAGCCAGCTCCCATGAAGATCCAGCTGATGGGCTGATCAGAAGCAATAAGTTTTTTTTATTGATTAGTCAGAAGAGCTTTCCATTTTTGAAATGAAATGAAAATAACTGGACCAAAAAGCCCATCTAGACCACCAGGAATCTCCCCTGATTAACGAAGCCTGGACCTCGTCTTCACTTTTTGGGAAAATGATGTTTAGCCTGCCTTAGAAACAGCATGATTGAGCTGAAAACTTATGAGTAGAAAGGCTGAAATCTCTCTTTTTTTTTATTCTCCTCTAATGTTGTATTATGATAAACCTTAAAGAAGATTGTTATAGAAACTCTTACTTTGCCCACATTAGCTGCTTTAACATGGAAGAAAACTGCTTAAATATATTAACAATGACAATATGCATAAGAACATTTTTTGGTAAACTGACATTTTTTAAAATGCCTGTTTTATTTTCTAAAATATGCACAAAAAACATCTGATTATAGAGATGAATGTGGTAATTATCCTCACTCTGTCAGGCAAATCTCTCCGAGATAATATAGCAACAGCTTTCAAAAGCTGTCATTCATCTAGCAGACACAAATGTTTCTATATTTGATGAGCAGAATAAATTTGTCTCACTTCTCTGTGCAGTGCACTTCATATAAATTCACATGTGGCCCCTGGAAGCATAAGAACCAGTGGGTGAGATGAGGGGAATGCTGCAGTTGTTGCTGACCAGAATTGTTGTGCCATTGTTTTCTTTATATTTATGTTCAAAAAGCTAAAACCACGAAGCACCGAGTAACAGTGTGGTTTTGGAAATACAGCTTGATGGCAGAGCTACACTCCACCCCATGTGTATGCTTGTTTGTGAGTGCAGTCTGCCGACATCCATTTCCTTCACTTAGCGTTAATACATTGTATTGAACAACAAGCATGCGTGCTCCAAACAGAGACCAGAGCCAAATAAGCATGTCTAATATAGCCCAGTATTTCTAAAATGGGAATCAGTGCTTCCAGAATGTCTGAAACTGTTGGGCTTATCAGCCTTGATGAACGTCAGAGTGCACAGCTCATCCTTTCCTCATAGATTTATAGGAATTGAAACCAAAGGACTCATATGCTACTAAAGTGGATATGGATTGATACTATTTACACACCCTGAATCACAGACACACATGAGGAGGGAGAATTAAGCTGTGATCAGTCAAACTATGAACAAACGCTTTGAATCTGCAGATCCGTCCTTATTAATTTGCACCTCCGTTAATAATGTGTGAATACCCTAAAATAAATGTCTTTCTTGGTAACGGCATGATTTTATGTTGAGTTAAAAAAATACCTTGACTGTATTATTACAAGTCTGGTGTGGCTGACACTGCTTGTTTTATAGCCCACTTGGACAACCGTCCTCAAGCTTTGCTCACTTGTTTGGTTTTCTGTGTAAGGTGGAAGAAAATATTCAAACAAAAATATTTATCAGAACAAAAGAACAGTAAATATGTGAGCATTGATTAATCCTACACACATTGGAGGGGAATTTTAATATTGTAGGAATAAGAGTACAAATGCACATACATGGTTCTGTTCTGTGACAGGATTTTGGAGTAATTTAGTGCCTGTAGATGTTTTGTTGTTAATACACATCGGAATAGTTTTACATTCTCATGCAACATCCATATAACTCTTTAAAGAATAAGCAGGATTTTTGGAATAGCAGGAGAATAATGACAAATTTAAGGTGCATGCTGTTCTTCCTCTTCCCGGCCGCCCTGCTGTTCGTTTGGCTCCAAATGAAGCGGTAAAAGGTCGGAGCATCCTTTGCTTCTGCAGGTCATTACATTTTCTAATGACATGGTCAGATTTTCCCCCAGTTTGGTGCTGATAATGTTTGTACTTCTGCAAATTAAAACACCTTTTTAAGTTTGTCTGTACACATTTTTGTACATTCAAGTCATGTTTTTAATAGGTGAGTTTTTTTTTTGTTGCGATATCTGTTCCATTACCCTAATTACTTTGATTTTAAATGGGCACAAATGCCTTCATGAGAAACTAACATAAGTTTATCTTTTTGACAATATAATAGTTTCAGTTTGGGACACAAGCATGTTCTCTTCTGAAATGGTGTGTGCCTGTGCTTTTTCAGTTTTTATATTGTTGTTCTTGCATAAATACATATAATTGCAAGATTTGTTTTAAATACATTTAGCACTCAAATAGTGTGCATTAAATGCCTCTTTGATGACATGCTGATGAGTTGCATCCATCCTCTACATTAACAGCTTTTTGCAGCACTTGAAAAATAAAAGACCTGTTTTAATGTTAAGGCAGACTATATATTGGCCTTAATCTGCATGCATTCCTTGTTCAGATTCAATTGTAATATCTCTGAGATGCTGTAGCCCCACCTGCTGTACAGGAGCTTACAATGTCCAAGCTATGTTTAAGTCAGAGTGAGGAGAAATGGAGGTTCCACGCTTCTGCTTCAGTGCTTTGCAATTATGCATGCAACTGGCACACTTCAAGTTATTTATACCGTGGAGTGTGTTGCCCAACTGCCTTGAATCTCCTGATTGGTGCTGCTGCTTTTCTAGGTCAGACTGTGGATCGCAGGCTCAGACACAAATATTCTCTTTCTCTCTCCCACACACAGCCAAATGCTTCCACTGGGGAAGGTGATGTGCGTTATTCGCCTGGTTGCTCCTCTTCCTCCCCAATCCAAATATAAACATGACTCACAGCAAGCAGTGGCTCTTAACAGTGACTCAAGATGGCGACATACCTTCGGTGGTTCTTCTTGAGGTCTGACAGGTCCTCTTGGCCCCATCAGCAAGATAGTTTTTCTTCTCTCTGTCATTTACTTATTCATCCAGCAGCTCCGAGAGAATCCTAAGCTTAGCAGCACTTTTCTGCCCGTCAATGAACGGATGATCGCTGACATTGCTTGGGAATAATTTATAGGTAATAAAAGTGCCACCGCCTGCTGTTATGTGCTGTTCAACGACCCCTAGGGTGGGGATCAGGCTGCTCATCTGGCAGCTGCAGAAGCAGGATGAATCTTGGTTTCTTTGCATTTATCCCTCAATATTTTCTGCTCAAATGTTTAATTTTTGCAACAAAACAACCAATGTTGTCTATGTAATTGCTATAAACATTCTGAATTGGTAAGCGCAATGAATCAGCCCAATTTAATGAATCTTTGGACGTTTCTGAACTGCAGGTCTGAATTACCACATAAATTACTCAATTTAAAGTTTTGGTGTTAAGCATTACTTAAGGAGTTGGAGATATCGTTAGATATCCTCATTAATAATAAAATTGTTCTACTTAATGTTCTTGAAGGACATTAAATGTCCAGTTTGTTCATGTACACAGTAATCCGATTTACTGCCCAGACTTCCAGCCTTTGATTGATCATGCTTGTTTTAAATCCCTAGCTATAGACAAACCTCACATAAAATATTAGCAAACTTATTTATGGACTATTTTCTAATCCTCCAACTTATTTTTTCCCATCATTTATCTAGACCCTTGGAGTAAACGACAACCTTTTCTACATAAGGAGACCAACTTGGTTCTTTAATTCCCAACTTATCATTTGATTCCTTTGCTACTTTTTCCAAACAATAGTAAACAAACTTAATGTTATCTTGTTTTCTGAGCAGAAGCAATGGCCATTTCTAACCAGTACCACCATTAAAGCCACCTAATCCGCTACTTTGACTTAAGAAATTTCAAATGCCAAATAATCACTTGATGTGATTCAGTCAAGTTTTCTTTTAGAGCTTAGGCATCTTACCACCCGCACTGGTTTCCTGTGACTAGCCATCTATTTGTAGTATTGATCTCAACTTTCTTTGAACTTTATTGAAGCTTGTAGGTCTGACTGCCAGCTTTGTCACAGTATTGATCATCTCAACCACCTGCAAGGTATCACTGCTATCATTTTGGCTTTGAAGATTATTTTTCTTAGTTGTTGCTTCTCTGTTGACATCATCTGTCATTATTCAGTGTTGTAAATCTTCCTCTTTAAGCCTTAGAAGTAGAAAAAGAAAGACATATTCATTTCATCTTTTCAGTGTGACAGGATCTGTTTCAGATCAAAATCAATTCCATTGGTATAACATGTCCTAATATTCTGGCTACGATGCACTTTCTTTTTTTAGCCAGGCTTTCCAGGACTGGATGCTAAAATTCAGACGCCTGAAGGAACCAAGCCTTAAAATGTTCCCTGTCACTTTCCATTTCCAGTCTTTTATTAACATTGCATGGTGCAAAATATAAGATTTTCTGCTATTTACAGAATAAATACCAGAAGATACAACTGGGTTCATGATGGTAACTGGTCCAATCTTAGATATATTCTAATTCAACCTAGTTATCAAAAAGTGCAGGTATAATTGTTGCTTTTGGGAGATCTTTTAGACCTTCATTTTGCAAATGGTTTCTATTTTAGTGGTTTCTTGATTCCATAAGTAAGGAAGGACTAGATGGCTTTTTTCCCTTAAGAGATAAAATCATATTTTAAAAAGCTTGTTTTATAAACTCAGGTTATGTTTGTCTAGTATTAAAATTTGATAATGACCTGAAACATTTTAATACCAGTAAAAAGCTAAAAAAGAATAAACTTGTATGGGGGTGGACAAATACATTTTGAGGCAATCCCATTTGCGATTCAGTGTTTTTATGGAGAACGATGTTGAATTTGTCACTTTTTGTCCTAAGAGTGAGTCCTTTTCACAAGTATTGAAAGATAAACATGACTGATTTAGAGTTGTATGTTTCGATCCCATCAGTTATACTTAAATTTTATGTAAACAAATACATCAGTGTGCAGCTTGGTCAAGCTTTGACTTTTTATATTTTTTAAGGCAACTACAAGATGTATATCCCACCACCGTGCTATTGCTCTCAGATGACACCCTGTATATGCTAGGGGAAATGTCATCCATCTGTAGCAAGTTTTATTTTTTTCACCAAAGCGCTTCTAATTTGGAAAGCTACCAGCTCCAAGCTGGTTCCATATTTCACCAGCAAGGCGTAGAGTTATTGATTGGGGAACCAACAGGCTCAGACAGTGGAGGGCACCTCTGTAGACCTGCCCACAACCCACTGGGAGCAGCAGTGGAGGACTGAGGCAGTCCTGTTAGCGAGCTGGTGAGCAGCTGTTATCCCCTATTATGTCTCTGTTTATCTGTATTCAGGGCTTTTACTTCCTTTAGCGAGATTCTGTTGGATAAAGTCCCACTTTCCGTCCTGCATGCTTGAGTTTAACTAAACTGTCATTCTGTTGAAAATACAGCAAAAAAGGGAGCAGATACTTCATAGGAAGTACACAAAAACCATAACACCAATGTCAAATTTGACAACAGTTTTGCAATAATGGGAACAAAGCATTTGACAGTGGATGTAGGTGAGGAAATATCCATGTTTTTAGTGGCATACTTAAAACAATGTGGTATCAAAACTGTTGCAAATTCAGTCTGTATTATCTTTATTACTTTTTTTTCGATTCATGCCACCTTTGTCACATACATGCTCCAGCAGAAAAAAGCAGCTCCATCCAGTGAGGACGAGCTGATGAGATGCAATGGGCCACCTTATGTAACACGTATCTGGTGGAACTGGAGCAGAAAACCACGGGAACCAATGACTGAATCCCCTCTTTATCCTTCCGGTGAGGGCTCTTCACCTAAACGCTTGAAATAAAAATTCTGCATGTACATCTGCAGAAAACTTAATCACAAAACATAATTATGCTTCCTTATGTTGGTTGGTTGCAATTTCATTAAGCACTAATTAGCAATCAATACATGATTTTCTGAGAGGGCTCTGTTATAGCAAAGGTAATTGCTTCCTTTGATGTGCTGAAATGCAAATGGAATAGGATCAGTTCTTAAGTTGTAGACTGAAGCTGAGCACGGCGGCAGCAATAAGAGCTCTTTGTTTACTCGGCGTTGATGATGACCATAGTGTGGCACTGGGAAATAACAGTCCTCATTTTGACATCAAGGTCCAATTTAAAGGGGAAATAGGGCATCAAGAAATGAATTAACAGAATAATTTAGATTATAAACACAATATAATGCAAAACTTGCTCCAATTCAATATCTCCCTGCTAAATAACTTGGAGTCTCAGTTTGAATACTAACACAAATAACTGTGAATTTGTAAGGTTTTAAATACTTATTCACTAAATGAACAGAGATTCCCTTATATGACTTTCTAGATTTGGTGCATTTTCAGTAAAAGACTTTTCACACCTTCATTTGATATTTTTTGATGCCTTAAAGGAGTCAACAAATTGAAACAGTTTGTATTTTATGACATGGTGTAAAGAGGGAATGGTATTGATTTAATGTTCTGAGCTGCTCTGAGTAATGACTGTAAGAGCTGTTTAAAAACATTTTCCATACTGAATAGGCAGCTGATTACAATCACGATGGAGGCACCGCTTTACCATACCCTTTCTTAAGATGTGTTTATTTTTAAAATTGCTCAACAAATGTATAGGTCAAATTAGCATTTTATTTCTTGAAGAAAACACCAAGAGGGGTATTATGCATAAACCTCTTAAAAAAACACGTATATATTTCACTGGTAAAAGACTTCCTGTAAAATCACCTGAGTTTTATTCTTCTGAAATCAAGTTGGAGAACCTCCCCTATGACAAACGACATTACTGAACAGAGTCTCGCTGCCTTGTCTGCAGCCCTCTGCTCTGTTAATTATGAATAATGGACATAAGCAAGGGAGGGAGAGTCCCTTCTGGCAGAACAAAAGGACAACTGATTAGGTAGGGCAGGCTACGTCACAAAAACCGAATGATTTCAGACTGACTGCTCTTTTTAGAGTATTACTTCAGTCCATCACAAACAACTACCACCCAAAACTAACCTATCCCATGAACGCCAATGGTTGAAAATCAGATATTTTATTCAGAGTGACCCTGATCATTTGATGGGTCCCCACTGACTTGTTCTGTTCATACATTATTCATTCAATAAGACTGCACCAGCTTGTATTGCATCTCATTAACCTGTAACTGCATCCAGCTCCCCAGCTTCGTCGTTTTGGTTCTTTCCAAAGAGAATTTACAAAAGTGCTTAAAACTGTCAGAAACTCGAGATCTTTTTGTTCAGTTTGAACTGCCAGATGATGTGCTGCTTTGACTCCTTCATGAAACAAGAAGGGTTATAAAAGGCTAAAACAGCTGGAGATTCGGGATACTGAGTTTTCCATTGTGATGGGCCACTGGCAGAGTCTGGATGCATCCCGCTGGCTTCACAGCCTCCTCAATTGGAAGTGGAAATAGTCTGTCACTTTGAACTGTTGTTGTGCTTCAATGAATGCGGTAAACCCAACTGAATTTTTCTTGTAATCGCTCTCATGTAAGCACCATTCCTGTGCTCCTGCTGTGCCAATCAGCATCCCCACATGTTGGTGCTAGACTCTTAGTCAGAAGAACAACCTGTTCAGTCTGCAAAAATCCTTCTGTTGGTGTTTAGCTTGACTTGTAGATTGGCTGTATTTTTAGGAGGGTTGTCTTTCATTTGCAGGCATTAGTTCTTGAAGAACCAATTACTGTGAACCCATGCCTACTTGTGGCAAAAATCTGGATTTTCTGATTTTTCTGTGAAACGTAACTAGGGGAAATCTATATTTTCCTTTGTCCCAGGGTCACCTCATAGTGGAATATGCCCAGAACTCCTCAGACAGAAAATGCCTCAGAGGCATCCTCATCAGACCTCAGTGGAGTCATTTCTATGTAAGCAGAGCAGTAGAGCAGCAGCTCTACTGCAAATTCATCGCTGTGTGACGACTGGATGATGCTTGTACCTTGCAGTCTGCTCTCCAGGTGAACGTGATTTTATGGCTCCTGTTATTTGAAACTGGATATTCTTACTCACACTGCAGCCAGGCACTTGTTTCTTTTCACTGGCTTTATAGGATACCTTGGGTTGCCTATTTACATTCTGCTACTTATTATTTTTAACAAACTGACACAATCATAACTTTTTAACTCTTCAATATCAGTATGTACAGAAAATTGTAGTCATCAATCCTCTCCGAGTAGAGCTGTGGTTGCTGTGAGATATCTAGGAGAAATGACCTTTCTACTAAATTACCTTTTTAGTTCTTAAATTAATTAAAATAATGTGCTGTTGGATGATGGAAAATTTTAACTGTTGTGCCGAAATCTTTGCAACTGAATTCTATTTTTGAGTAATCTGGCTGAACTCTGCAGACCAGAACATCCTGTCTACTTTGGAAACTATTATGGCAGCAACATCTAATAGAGATGTCTAATCTCATATTTAGGATGCTGGATCTGTTTTTCCTCATTCTTTCTTTTTTTGTTTATGCCATAAAAACAAAAGTTTGTATGCTGTATGTTGGCTGCAGTGGTGAATTATGTTTTTAATCCTCATCTGAAAAGCGTATTTACCTTCTTTGTCTGTGGAAAATGGCCAGTGCTTGCTGCTGGGAGCAAATCTCTTCAGAGGTTTACTGTATTGTCTACAGCAGGTCTAATTCAATTCATCCGTCCTTTGCTGCCAGCTGCTTGTCCCAGTCAAACCATGCTCTCATCAAACAAACTTGATTAAAACAGTCTAATCTACGTGGCCACAAGATGACGCAGTTTGTGTGTGCATGTCAGTGCATCAGTGTGTCCAGATATAAAAGAGGACTTTTGTTTATCCAGCTAGGTACTGACAGTAGGCCACAAACACGCTTGTAGGACTCTGAGGGCCACAGACATTGACCTCAGTGACAGAACCACACTCTTAGTATCAGCTTAAAAAACATGTTGCTTCTTCAGTGTTCATGCTGGTACAACTTGCCTGCTTCTGAAAGACGTACTATAGTAAATGTTATGATATCCTGCTTGATACAACTGAAATTTTGCTAGTTATTATGTTGAGTCGATTTTTATTTATAAAAAAATCTCAGAGTGAAAGGTTACATTTTTACAAAGTTAAAATTAAAATCTCCAAGTTAAATTTTTTGTGGGGGGGGGAGTGCATTCATGCATCCACAAAGGCTCTGTTTCTACTCCTCAGAAATTTAGAGAAATGTGGAGTTGAAGGCTAATATAACTGAATTTTCTTCTGGTATGTCTATGTGAAGCAGGCAAAGAAGACAGTTGGCAGTTAAGAATATTAGCATGTAAGGTGATTGATTACACAAAGACAGAAAATACAGACATTTTCAAAGTGAAAGGAACAATCTGCTTGAGTTTTCTGTCACTTTTGCCCCACAGTGATTTCGCCATGCTTGACACGGTGTCTGAAAGTCGTCTACTTCAAGAAGTATCACATTCGATATCAAATTTGTGTGAAACGTAATCATCGCATTCTGTCTCAAGTTGATTTCAGCTCCAAATTGTCACATTTAATCAGAAAGCAGACACCTGTGGAAAAGTAAGATACGAGTTAAGACTAGGCATCTGGACATTGTTAAAATTATTCATTATTGTCATATTCAAATGTATACCAACTTAAAATTTTGGAAAATATGGATTTTTTTTTCCTGTTATACCTGTAAAATAGAAAATCCCATACTATATGGAGTTTATTCTACCCAACTTTATGAGCCACCCTTCAGGAATGTAACAGTACATTTTCAGAAAATGTTTAACCAGCATTTGGGTTTCTACTTGGATGCACTAAATATAAGCAGGAGACATGAAATCATTATTGGCTGTTAAATGACATGGGATCCTCAGATTCCCAAAAACAGAAACTGTGTAGGATGAAAACAAAATTAGCTGTTTCCTCCTCATTCCCCCTGTTTTCATGACTGAACCTAACCCACCATTAAGTCAGAAACTAATGAACTGAATCTGGATGTGATGTAGAGCACGCGTCTGAGATCTAGTAGTAGAAAAGGGCAGAGGTAACGTTTAAACAAGTACAGTTTTTCTTTTTCTTTTGCTCAAAAATTACAATAACAAAGCCTCTCTGAAGGGCAATTTATTTAAATAAGGTGTAGTGTGCATGGATTTAGTGTGACAGAGAACAATTTTTGCTTATTATAAGCTCACATTTGTCTGTTTCCGTTTATCCGTAATGAAATGGTTGAGAGACAGTCGCAGTTATCTAAATGACCAATAAAGCAATTCTTGTTCGAGGTAATACCCTCTTTATTCTTTTTTCTTATTATTCCCACTCCCTGTGCACATTTTTCGTCTGTTAACTTATCTTGCATGTTTTAGCTATTGCGCTTGTCACATCGTATCTTGACACATCCGGCAGCTATAACGGAGTCTGATGGCAGAAAATGTTTTGAGAAAACTCAAACTCTAGCTGTAAAAGGATGGACGTATTTTAAATCCAGTGAGTGATGGCTCTTTTTATAAAACCCCCTAATTTTCTGCAACACAATCGAGGAAATTCATCAAAAGGCACAAAGAGGCTTTCAGCTTGCTGCTAGTTGCAAGAAGACAATACAGCAACAGTAAAAAGCATGATTTTAAGCTTTTTTTACAGCGGGCAAATATTTTAAATAGATGGTAATATTTGCAAAATGTTGTATGAGGGCTTTTGTAAAATGGAAGACATTACACATAAATAGTACTGACAGAAATGTTTTTATGTCTGCAATACTAAACACCTAGAGTATTCACCACAACTGTCTAAAATTGATGGGATATGCATGATATTTTATATTGAAAATCTTTAAAATTGCATAATTTAATATCAGATTGTTGCATGCAACATTGCAGATGCTTAGTCCTCAAATGTCCTGCGATTGGTATAATTGCCTCTGAGCTGAAGTCTAACTTTGGGCTCCCACATCCCGACTCTCCTTGACTCAGTGGTTCACGCTAACGAGTGTTTCCAGGCAACCATTAAAACTGAGCTGGTAAAATCAGTGCTGGCAAAAAAAAAAGAAGAGAAGAAAAAAAAACCCTGCTGCTTAGTGAGATCTTTTTCTTTTCTTCCCAACTTGCTATTCATGTGCCATCTGTGTGCGACAACAGTGCCTGTTTTCACATTAACATCATAGAGGTGGCTCTCTTCTGCCAAGATTTAATTAAGTTGTGCTCTTAATTAGCCACCATCTTGAAGTCATGTCTTCAGTAACATGGCTGATGGGGAGGAAGCAGGAGAATTTCTTTTTTAGCTTTAGCTCTCTCTTTTACCCAGTTATTTTAATATTATGTGCTGATGTACAGGTGCATCTCAAGAGATTTAAAATGTATTGAAAGTTTATTAATTTGGAGTCAAGAACTTGATCCTTGTTCATTATAATTTATGGAAGAGATGGTTTGAACTTCTTTGTTATCATTCTTTCCTCTTTAGTCCAATTCTGCATCCTTTTAATCAAATACTCCATGTAGTTAAAAAAAAAAAAATCCCTTGTTGCCATGGTTACACATTAGTGAGACAAACATTTTTCTCAGGTAATACAGTCATGACACCTCTGGTTCTGGGATTGTAGCCTTTGTGCACGATGCATCTGTGTGTACTGATTAGAATTGACTCCACTCAATGCCGTGGTTTTCCCTGTTGCTTGTAGCCTTTCCCTTTCTCAGCCAGTTTTTCCTTCCACTAAACTTTACCCTTCTGGTGATGGGGCGGTGTAAGGTCAGCAATCCAGCATTTTTTGTATTTTGAATCCTTTTTTTTTCAGTTTGGTGTAGTATTCCACTTTTCTGATGATTTACTTTTTGAATTGACTCACTAAAATAAATGAACTTTCCATTGAAAGTATAGATCAATGAAACACATCTGTAACATTACAACATCCTGTCAGGTGGTCTGGTACTGCCATGCTAGATTGAAGTAAATATTTGAATATGCTGGCCATGTAATGCTGCCAAATCCAGATTATTGCCAAAATTAAACATTTGAAATTGTTGAAAACAATCCCATGATGGATTAAATGGTTTCCAGAGAGACTTGTTGTGGCAAATGAGCCAAATACAATTCAAATTAGCATCAGCAGCAAATAATCCACATTCGTTTTGCACCTGTTGAAGCCAAATAATGCAATTTGATTGCATCATTATCCAGAGTGCAGCATGTGCGTGCTATCATTCAGTCTGATTGTGTTACAATGAGAGAATTGAGTCTTGAACAGACAAAATCAGAGAGGAGGGGAAACTGTAAGAGATTTAGATTTACTTTTCAGATTGGCTCATCTTCTGTGAACGTATTTCTCAGTGGTTGTTAAAGACGTATACAAAAACATTGAGTAAAGATGTGAAGTTATTGCAGTAGCATAATCTCAGCGATAAAACTTGTCTATATTGAGGGGGGGGAGGGGGATCAAATAACTCGTTTCCAGAGCTTTGCAGAGCTCAATGACGTTGCACTTTTTCTGACTGAATACATTTAGTTGGATTAAAGATGCAGATTTTTCGGCAACATCTTGCCACTCTAATAAACTATAGTTTTTGAACCTTTTTCTTTTTTTTTTTTCAACAAGTAAGGTTTTAGATTGTGAGCCATAATCCACACAAGATTTTTTCATGTTTTCTGGAATGAAATAAAGTTTTTCCACATTTCAACGTCCACTTGCCTCAGCAAAATGCAACAGAGTTTTTACTTTACTTATTATTAGACGTTGAATAAACAAAGCCTGGGATCGAAGTTGAGCAAACTCTGTAAACTCATTAAAATTCAAGGGCAAAGCACAGGAGAGGGCAGGCTTAGCAAACGCTGTGTCATCATCATGCAGAGAGACCATCTGAATGTTATTCCGCCGTCTGATTTGAGTGCCAGTTTCAAGGGCGTTCTGCTTTACCCGGGCAATTATTGAGGGAGGTTGGGGCTCCAAGCTCAACCCAAACATTTCATTTATGCAAGAAAAAGACATTTCAATTCATTAACTGAAACCTGAATAGGTTTACCTCATTTAGTCAATATTGTGTGCTCGCATTTCTTCCATTCATCCAGGTTGTATTACGGTCACAATTAGGTAGGCTGTGGCTCCAAGGTAACAGCTATGTGCTTGCTCCTTTGCAGAGAAGCATCTTTAAAAGGAGGTGCTTCCAAGTAAATCTAGCTCCTTCTCACCAATCAAAGATAGTTGAATGTAATCTGAGGTTGCCTACATGTAGCTTTAAAGTTTTGTTAATCAACTGATCCACCCACGTACAGAGTAGACAACTAGAAAAGCTTTTTGTTTGTCTAAAGAGTAAAGGCATGTTAAAAAAATCAATGGTACAGCTGTTTTCTGACCTTAATCTGTTCTCTTTGCAAACAATTAGGCCAAATATGTGAATGCGCTGCTTTGGTTACGCCTGTTTCATATATTCCTGTCACATAATAATTTTTATTTTCACACTTTCAGTTTTGATCGTGTTTCTTGTATTTTCAGCTAAGTAAACAGGCAAAAATGCAGTTTATTACTATCTGTCATGCAGTTTAATCTGATGACAAAGAGACATCTCAGGCAGCATAATTAGCAGGCACAGCATTACAGGCTTTCTCTCGCTTTCACTTTTTATATTTAATTTTTTTCCCCATTTGACTTCGGCAACTGCAGCAGCAAGATTATCAAATGTTTTGATGTCAACAGAGAAACGTTGACTGACAGGCCCGGCCAGGCTGGAGCACCAGATCATATGGTAACTGACAGCAGAGGCCCATTCTTTATCCTCTGCACAGAGTAAACAAGGCAAACAAAGAATTTAATTATTCTTCCAGTCTCGGCAGAGTAGGACTGACTTGCAAGAGAGGATTTTGCTGGGCCATTTCTCCATTATCCTATTGTTAATGTTTAAATAGAGCTTGAATACCGATACCTGGTGCAGAGATCATTCAAATTTCCAAAATTTAATAATCAGATAATGAAGCAGGAGAAATTATGTATGCATTTGCCTCCAGGGGGCAGGCTTCTCAACATTTTCAGTCTAAAATCAAAAACATCCCTGCATTTAGCTTACTCAGATAGGTGAACTCAGCTTACTGTGTGCAATATATAGTTTGGCTATCAGATGATAAAATTTGGAGTAAAAATAAATTGCATTTCATTTTCACCATCACGAAGAAACCTATTATTCTCGCCTGAATCTAACAAGTACAAACTTGCAATGCTGTCCTAACTATGAAATAGTGTAAACAGGGGTATACAAGACAGAGTCACACTACAGTCTCATTACATCCCACAAAATACAAGTGCCCCTGTGCAAAGGTTTGGCAGGCGGAAAGACTATTCATCTTTCTGCTATTTGCTAACAGCCTTGTTGCCACACTCCTGCCAAATTCTTCTGAGCCGAATTCAAGTGGGCCTCAAATCTGGCTGTAGTCGAGGCTGGCCGTCTGGAAGGCAGGACGAGTATGAAAGAGGGTCCATCCAGTCTTCATGCTGCATAAAGGTAGATATGACTGGGAATATGATCAAGACTTCTTAGCAGTAATATCTCCATGCAGGATATTGGCTTTGTGCCCCTGCTGCCGAACAAAAAAGTCACTATTGTTCCCTAAACACTGGTCCTCCCTGGCTTCTTATTAAATAGATGTGGCAATTTGATTGTCAATATGAGCCTGAAACTAATAATGTGTGTTTGTTTCTTATGAGACTGCAATCCCCTTTGTATAGCGGTATTGCAATGTTCCTCAGGAGAATATTAAGTTCCTTGGGTCTCTGCAGTATGATTGAAGAATAACAAATGCCAGAAGTATTCAGAAATCACTGATGCAGACTTGTAAATCAAGTTACTGTGACTTTTTTTTTAACCCAAACAAACTTTCTTTGACAGCACCCATTTTGCATAAGTATAAAATGGAGTTGGATAAAATGCCATGGAGTTTTTAGTGTTTTTTTTTAATGGTGTAACCTTTTAGAGAGCAGCTTTCAATAAACGTGTGAAATAGCAATTTATATAACATTTAAAAAGTGTTAGAAAAAAAGTGAAATTTAAAAAGAATCAACAGTTAGAACTCATAATTACAAAATCTTTTGATGCATTTTAAAATTTCTACACTACTGTGCAATGGAATATTTTTAAAATGTATTACAAAATCATCATCTGAATGGTGTGGGGTGTGTCTGTAGTTAAATCCAAAATGTTGGCCCGTTTTTGGTAAAACAGCTGAAGCTGGATAAAAAGCATCCATGAACATAAAATCTGTTCACAGATTCCCTTTTTTTAACTAAGCCAGTGTAACATCTGATGATCTAAACCATTTGATTATATCTCTGGCTGTGCATCAGATGGCAAATCTCTAGCTGGAAGGTGAACATTTGTGTCATTGTCAAGCATTTAATTGAAGAAATTGGGATGTTTTAAGCATTAAATCAATTACATTTCACTTTAATTCATATACTTCTATGAGTTGGTGTATTAAAGTCTCAGTGGAAGAGATTACAGCCGTTCTTTATTTACCAGCTCAAACAAATACCTTTTGGATTCTTTTGAATTTTTATGACTGTGAAATCTTTCTTTAAAAATTAGTAGTTTCAGCTAATGCTAATATTAATTGTAGCTTTTTCCTAATTTCTAATATTTTAAAGACTCCCAGAAGTTATTTGCAGATGTTTGAAGAACTTTTAGGAAGACTGGATCAACTTTACACACTGCCTTAGTGATTTAAGACCAAGTGGTTTCATAATAATTGGGCTAAGTAGGAAGTTTCATTGAAGTTTAGCAGAGTTGCTTCTGGTCTGATGAAACGGAGCTCTCCAGAACCAGTGTGCAACGTCAGAAGACCGTGCTGTGCTCATTAACTGGCTAACCCCTGGAATATCCAAGTGATGGGTCAATGATGCTGCATCTGCTGTGCTTGGCTTTGTATGCAGTGTTTCCTGAGTTTTAGCATTTTTTCAACATAATTAGTTATAATAGTTAAGCAGTTTGTTTTCATTTGAAGCTGAATTGGTGATTTGCTGTGTTGAGAACATGTCTTGCTTCCCTTGATTTACAAAAAGCAAGTGTCAACGCATCTTTAATTCATGTTTCTTACATACATGGCATCTTTTACGAGAAAATAGAAAGGCTTTGCAGCTCCTTATTACAAAGAGGCTTTGCTACAACAAAGAATTAATAGACCAGTAGTTATGCATGATTGGAGTGAATTTATCTTTTTTTCCTGTAAAGGGCCTTGAGTTGCATTGTGATGTGAACTGGCCCTATGTAAAACAGAATTTAATTGAATTGTCAATTCCAGCTTGCTTTATTAAGGTGCTCTGTTGGAAAGGATCAATACATTTTACAGATTTTTGAATCTTGTTCAAAAAAGCCAATTTTACTCATGAAACTTTAAATTGCTTTAAATGTGGGAGTGGATGAAATATCGGTTTGCTGATTCTGTCATTGGCCTCAAAATGTCACTACTGGTAAACCTCCAGCCCCTCTGCTTATGTAACTTACCAAACTTGAAATGTCTGATCTTTTCTTCTTCATGCAGCATTTGGAGCAAACACAGAATATGTGCATGTAGAGACATTACCATTTTACATATCACTCTAGACCTGCTGCTTAATAGCTTCTTGACAACATTCTTGACATTAATCTAAAGACGAGCTCTGACAGCGCCGTGGTAAAAATGTCTGTTCTCCTTCTCAAGGTTGAGAGGATGAATGTTTGCTATGGATATTACAGCCGAGGTGGCAAGATGGCTCTGTTTTGAACACCTGAGCTTACATCTTCAGTCAGAACAACAGCTAAATTGGTAAAACAACGTTTTAAGAAACTCAGAAAAATAGTTAAACCTTATTGGTTTAGTGAAGTGCTATAAATCTAATTGGATTTGAAACCTTTTGCAGGTTTCAGGAAACTTGTTTTAAGATATAGTCGTCTGTAGGACACTTGTGGTTAAGAGTTTTTTCTCGATCCTTTTCCAGGACAACAAACATGTCTTGAGGCCTTCGTCGCCCGGCTTATTGGGTGTCAATGTCTGCCAGTGAGCCTGACTGGTATCCCCAGGCATTTGAAGTCTATTTTAAGAGTACATGTCTCTGGAGGTAGACGGAGAGTTGTTTGTTTTTCAGGCCCACATGACTGTTACACATTCATGAAACACCTTTTCAGTAAAAGCACAGAGTTGGCTTTGAAAGCCCTCCTGCTGTCTGCTGGTAAATATCAGCTGCTAATTAGTGCCTGTTTATATCTTTCACGGCTTCATCTTTTGGAAGATAGCCGGCCCATTCTGGTACTGATTTTTCTGCCTTTCACCAATCGATGGACGGCACTGCTGCTGTCTTCTGTCTCTCTCCCTTCTCCATCTGGGGGTTTCTATCAAAGGAAAGATGACGCTGGACATTATAGGGTTAAATTTTCATTTTCTGGTGAGAATTTTAGGATAACATTTGTGGGATAAAATAAAAAAAATGCCCATCTCTTTTTGTGCTTTGAGCGTTTTTGTGAGGCACATAAATTTCACCCCACTTGACTTTTTAAAATTTAGTAATCAACCCATTAAAATTGTGCTGGGAAAAATGCTCCACCTGATTTTTCGCCCTCTGAAATTAGGGATTGCAAAAAAAGTTGTTAAAATTTCTCCTTGGTGTTTCTCTGATTATCTGAAACTTTACTGAGACTAACAAGAAAGTGCTAAATTGTGTAAAAGTACATGTGTATGCGTATGCAGGACGAGTTTTTAGCTGCCTTTGGAGCTGCAAAAGAAATCTCATTGGTGACTTTTCTGTTAATTGTAGATATTCTACATTTTCACTGGCACTGAAGGGTTTAATTAGTGGTTATTACTGGTTAACTACTGTTAAAAAAGAACAGCTCCAGGCACAAGGTGACTTTATTTAAAACTCGAGCTAATTGTGCATAGCTAATGCTGGACATCTTAGTTAGGATCATGCAGTGACAGTAGTAATTTGATTTTCAGTAAAGCCTGCTGTCTGCATGGACTCATTTGACACATCGCCTTAAAACATTTCTTGAGCCACATGTGTATCGCCTTCTCTGTTAGACTCAGTGGAGCCTGATTTTTCTGCTGTCAGGGTTTCTGGGTGTTTGTGATAATGACGCCTGTGTTTGTTTTTCAGTGGACATCCATCTGGAAAAGGAAGACTGAAAAAAAACTGCTCTGACTCAAGAACCTGTGAGTATGCTCTCAGATAACTCTTCATCAAATCTCATTATAGTCCATTTGTTAAACAACCCCAAATGGCATTTATTTAAATTGTGTAGCATATAAAAAAAGGATAGAAAAGGTCTAATTATTTTATTTGCACAATATGACATCTTACCCTCTGTTTCCCCATGACGCATGCACACAAAAATCAATCAAATCGGTGGATCCTACAGGGAGTCAGGATGCTTGATGGCCTCTGGTCTCATTTGGGATGCAGACATTGTCCTGTTGCTTCCTTTAATGAGATCTGGAGGCGTGCAATCTAATATTCACCAGTGAGGCTCCAACATGGCCCCTGAGCCTGTAGCCAAGAAAACTGTGTGTTAATTCAATGGAGTGAAGTCAGCTGTGATCAGAGCGACTGAAGTGGCCATTCACTCCAGAGGCTGAGAGGCACTGACTTTGTTTGAAACACGATGCACAAATACTCTGCGGCTTTGTTTTTGCCTCGCTTAGTAGGTTGGACTTTTGCATAAATATTTCAGTAAATATTATTCACAAAGAGCTGCTTTGGGCCTGAACAAGCGCAGGTGTGGGATCAAAGGTACGGCAAGTCTGGCTATGAATGACAAATACAAACATTTTCATGAGCGAGAGCTTCCCTTGAACTGACTCAAATACCAGTTTTTGTGAAATATTGTGGTATGGAAGCTTTTATTTTCATTGTTTTGTTGTTCTTTGAAAGTAATTGCAAAAGTATTCATGCGCTTGGTTTTCTTTTAAGCTTTTTCATTAAGTCACATCCATAAATGTGAAGGTTTTTATGGGAATTATATGTATGCATATTCTGCAGTATCCTTCACTTCACATTAAAGCCTTGCTCATTATTAAAGCTGCTGCCATTACCAGAACTGATAAGTAATCAAACAGAAAACTGAACAATTTGTTCAATCAAAAACGGTACTGAAAATGTATTGTATATCCAGAGTGACAATCAGTCCACTTTTAGTGAGTTGGCATGCAGGATAAAGTCCTGCTGAGGCTGTCGGTGGGGGACTCAGCTGCTTTGGGCTTTCTCATATGTGTGAAGATAAGCTTATTGTGGCGTTACTGAGATAAAGAGCTTTGTTAATGACGTTATCTCAATTCTTCTGTTATTCTCCAGTCTTTAAGTTTAAATATCCTCAAAAGCATCAAAATGACTACAAGTCGGAACAGTAATAATCTTATCAAGTCTTGGTTTCTACTCATTTATTGGGATGAACTGACAAGAGGGACATATTTTAGACTTTTGAAAGGTGCCAATATTACTAATTATTTCTGTGATATTTAGTAGCGAAACATCAATTTCTTTTATGCTGTTGATGATCCTTAAATCTGTCCCAGCTGTCAGCAGTGATTGATGGAGTTTGCACTTCCCACCTCCACTCAGCTGTGTTTTCTTCTGTTTACACCTCATACCTTATCTCGCTTCCAGAGATCTCTCAGCCTCCTTCCATTAGCAGACTTATTAATCATCCTTCATGGTATATAATTGAGTTAGAGCCCTTCTGCTGGTAGGTTATTCAGAGATAGTGTTATGAAAAATGTTTATTCTCTAATAAATTCCTTCTGGTTTTGAATTTTTGTCACACTTCAATTTTTCAGATCATCCAAAATGTATCAAAGAATAACTAGCATCCATTAAAAATCAGTCTTCACAGGGTGAATAATTTACTAAGCAGGAACAAAATCTATTAAAACTTGAGTGAAGAAGTTATCTATTTAAAAACCCGTTACACCGCTGCAACAACTGCCATCAAGCACATATGACAACGGGCAATATCTTTGGAGCGCTGGTCCCAGAGCATAACACTACCACCACCATGTATGATTGTTTAATGCTGCTTGTTTTGCACATAAACCACTCAAAGCTTTCAACATTTCTCTCAACATTTCACAAAGTATTTTCCAGCAGTCTTGATCATCATTCCTATGATGATCAAGACCCTGTATCTCTCTTTCTTTTTGTCGATTCATGGACTTTGACTTTAACAAAGGCAAGTGATGTCTTCAGTGCTCTAGACATTGTTCTCGGTTCTTTTGTAAACTCCTCAATGAGTCATTGATGTGCTCTTTGTATAATTTTAGAAATCTGCCAACTACAGGGAAGGTTTTCTAACACTGCATGTTTTCTCTCTTTGGCTCTCAAGGCCATGTTTAAGGCCTGAAGTCTTAAAAATGGCTTTGTAAAGCTCCTCAGATTTATAGATGTCTCTGCGCTTCTGAATTTTTTTTAGATCGAGGCGCTGTGTGTTGCTTTTGAAACTCTTTTAGCCTACTTCATGTTGGCAGTCAGGTTCTGTTTAGGTGATTTCTTGATTCTCCATGTTGGGGAGTGATCAGGTCCAGGTTTTTCTGATGAAACCGAACCAAAAATGTGGGTGATATCTAAAGTATGAGTTGTTTTATTTCTCTTAGAATCAGGCCGGGTTGATTTCGATGGATAATTTCATTTGAAAGGCTCCTGTGGTTGCACTGATACATGTACTAAATTATTAAAATATAAATGTTCTTCGACTTGTTCTTTACTGACATGGAAGCATTTATAAACATGGTCTGTTTCCTTTTCTTAACACCTCTATTTAGTAATTTGATGATGTGTTGGTTAGGGATTTCCGGGATCTTTTGTGAAGTTCATATTACCTCATAAACCTGCTGATGCAGTTTTCATCAAACCCTCTTAAAATGCTGAAAACAAGGCTCCGACAAATAGCTGGCCCATTTTGCAAATGCACATTACTTTTCTAAGCCATTAAGATGTTCCATGGAAAGTTGTATAATTGGTTGTAGTGGTTTTGCGGCTCTGATTTGTGTTTTACGGCTGTTAATGCATCCAGTTTTACCACACTGCTGTTTACTGGCGAAAAAAGTTTTCTAATCTGACAGATGGGTTGCAAACACTGCTGTTAATATTTTAAATTCAGTCATTGGTCACGTAAAAGCACTTGTCACATTAAAAAAACAAACTTTCACTATATCCAAAATGATTCAGTTAAATATTTTTAGGAAAATGCAGCGTTAAAATGAGAAAATAAAGTTGTGGAACCATCCAGCGTTATCAGCTGGTTACCTGATAGTGGAAGTTACCAAGTGATTTCATTTGATGGGAAGTTTATTTGTAAAATTTATATATGCTTGAGGCTTTGACTTGATCAACAGAAATCTAGAGTTGAAAATATTTATCCCATATTGTGGTTGGACTGCGACCAACAACCAGAACAAAAAACATTCACTTCTGAAAAAGATTCACAGCTCTAAGAAGAACATATCAGCTATGATTTTTAGGTTTATGACAGAAGTAATGATATCCTTTTATGACATTTTTATATTTCTAAACAAACCTCGAAGTAGTTCCAAAATAGTGAAATACATAAAAGATTTAAAAGCATGAAAAATGCCAGACCTGAGGTTGCAAGATCTCCTCCAGCTCCTCAGCATATGAGTAACCAGGCGTCTGTAATTTCCCCCGATGACGACGGCAGAACCCAAACCCGGTCATGTGTGTTAATGCTTTCGGCTTTTTCTGCTTTGAGGTGCATGAGGTTGTGTCCAACCTTCAGCAAAATGCTTACAACCTTGGTAATGCGCTTTTCTGTAGAGATTGTACCTTTAAATGAATGAATGATGCACACCAGGTGGTCATGACACAAAAAAAATATGTAAACTGCAAACTTTGCCTTTATTTAATCAGGATAAGATAATTTTATTTTTCTGTTTACTTTTGTTTTGCATCACTTCAGATCACTGTATCAAGTGATGACAAGGGGAGTCATATTTACAATCGGAGGGAAACCACATTGCATCTTTTCCTTCCTTGAAGAAGTTTGACTCTCAGTAATGGTTAATTAGAAGGTTAATTAGAAAACTCTTTACTGCTGGAGTCGTGCTTAGGTTAAATATAAAGATAAATCTTAAAAAATCTGTTGTAAAAATAAGCATCATTTTAGCTTAACACAATTGGATGCAAAAATAATATTTTCAGTCCATATTTTTTTCTTTAATATTTTCTGCTCTGTTTTGGACCTCTGTCAGCCGCATTCTCTTTCAGTGGTTACCTTTTCATTGTTGGTGCAAAATTAAGCTCTGTATTCAGCAATGTTTCCATTTCAGGAGGAGCAGACAGAATTACTCTTTCCCCATTTCATTCTCACTGAGCTGCTATTTCATTTCCTGCCTTGTTCATTAAATCAAATTGGCGCCTGTCATTTGATAATAGTGCAGTGACATCAGGCAGAGACAATTTTGTGTTACTCTAACAATTTCATGTGGAAATGGAAAACACTGCTCCTTAATTGATACGTTTTAATTTTTGTGTACTTTTAAACACCAGCGTTTTTAATTAAAACCAAAAAATATTTTGTATTTTAGGCATCCATTTCTAAGCATTTAAGTACAAGAACCAGAATGTAACAGGATCAGTGTTCAAGCACTCAACATGACTCCGTTTGTTGCATATTATTATTAGTATATTTCTCCCACCTTGATACCCTAAACATCACCAAAAAGTTGCTCAAAAACATCCATTTGTCTATTTCAGCTTGCATTTGCAGGGAGGGTAGTTGTTTTCTGTCTTCATCTGTCATGGGACAAGAGATGGGATACACCCTGAACCGCTTACCTGTTGACACAGAACTAAAAACGATGCAGACTCATACCTATGATCAGTACAGAGGAACCTTTTGGCTTTAAACTAATGTTTCCTCTCAGTTTTTAGACTAGAAGGAAACCAGAGTTCCTGGGTAGCCATTTCTAAGAAGTGAAGTCTCCTGGAAGTTTGTAGTTTTTGTGTAAAATGTGACTAATTGTGTAAAAGTACTTTAAGTACCATATTTTCCAGACTACAGAGCGCACTTCACTATAAGCCGCACCCACTAAGTTTTAAAAAAAAACTGGAAACTGAGTTTGAAAACCTTTCTCCGTCGTTCCTGCTGCTAGCATGTGCTTGTTCTAAATGAAAATCAGCACTTTCTTCTTTGATTTCCAATTTTATCTTCCAATGATTCACTTCCTGCTGAAGAGCCCCCTGGTGGTTGAAGAAAACTCCTGCTTGCACCAGGGGGGAAAAGTAGCGGCTTTTAGTCCGAAAAATACGGTAATCAGTACGACAAATGCAGGGAAAGGTGCAGAAAAAAGTCTGAAGATGATTTGGGTACTGTTGGAAAATATGATTTGCATTACGACATGTTTTTTTTATTATACTATTTACAAATATACAGTACTAAAAATCCATACTATTAAATGCATAAAGAACCTACATGTGCAACTGAATGCCCTTTATGATCCATTCACGTCATAATGTGTGCTTAAAGCTGATGCATAGTGTTCAGTAGCCATCAGATAGCAGTTCTTTTCTCTGTGGGTGAAATTTCATGATCCTCACATAGTGAGAGCATAAAGTCCCTCCTGGATAAGCTTAAGAGAAGACGACACATGAGGGAGGAAGGTCTGCTATGTTCAAAATGGCCACAGGGACGCCATTTCCCACAGAGCTCCAATTCCCCTGGCTCTGCAGTGCCAGTCTGTCCTTTGTGAGCCAAAGTGACTGAGACACATTGCGGTCACCATGGGCTGGAGGAGATATGACAAACACAAAAGCCAGACCCTGTTTGCTTCTTCCCACGAGAGAAGAACGTGCAGCTCATTGATACGGCAGGAGCTTAGCTGTCGAAGACTCTACTGGTCTCCTTGAAGGGCTGTCAAGTTTGCCACTTAAGTTTTATATCTTTGGTCATGCAAGGCTTCATGCTTATGACTTGAAATCCATTTTAAACATCTGGTGTCGTTGGAGTGCAGCAAGTGTTACTCTGATTATTGGAAATACCACAACATTTGAAGTTAATACGGTTAAGCTATTGTAAATTTTTCAGGAAGAAGAGAACATTTTAGACTAGATTAAATTTCCCGCTTCACTTTATGCAGTTCTAATTGGATTTTGAGCCAGAAATAAACATATTTTGTGTTTTAAGCAGAAGACATTGTTCTGAATAAGTCATATCTTTCATTTTGGATCATCCTCCTCCATTTTCTAAACATGTTTCAGTGTCACAAAAATGAGTCTGCGTGTATTTTGTGGATTTGTTCTGGCTTAAACACATCCTTCCCAGTATTCACCTTCAGTTTTTTTTCTTCACTTTCTTTTCAAGTATAGACAGGAGCAGAGAAGTGTCAGCATGGCTACATGCTAAAAACTCCTAGTGTGCGTTAAATTGAAAGCTGGTTTTGTTGCGCCTTGAGTCTCTCTTCTACAAGTCGTGCTGAGCAATCTAGATCCAAATGGAGCACGCTGAGTCTAACATATGGGTGTTTGTTATTCATGAAACACATGCAGTAGGAGTTGGTGGACACATTAAAAAATTTAATTTTTTGGGAGACATTGACATAAAGAAATGTCTTTAGTTTGAGTAAAATAATACAATTATTTAGCTCATCAAGCCAAAAAAGGAGGAAAGCATTGGCCTGTTAGTGCCTGTTGGTATCAGGAACTAAGACACAAACTTATGTAAATGTAGATTTACTCTCCACATAAAGGACAATATTAGCCAAATAAGTTGTAAGCTATCTAAAAAGTCAGGACTTTTTAACAGGGTGCTCACTTTAGAAACGCTACAATTCAAAACACATTTGACAAGAAATATTTAAGAGGTTTTTGTAATAAAACTCCCCTTATGAATGACTAATAAGCCATTCAGAAACTAGTTAATAGCCCTGAAAACACTTCAAATCATCAACATTTAAAGGGTATCTGTGGAGTTAAGTGATATGTGCATCTTAATTTTTAGTAGAAGGTTTAAATATATTTCATACCAGCACTTTAGAAATATAAAGCAATAGCGAGAAATAGATTTAACCACAATGTCTTCTAGAAACAGTTCAATTATGATTTACTAACGTAAATCTGGAATCTGTTGTGTTTTACAAGCAACTGCAACTATTTGGTTCATAACAAAGTACTCTTGTACTCGCATAGTTTTAGAATTGCAAAAAACACTTTGGTCCTCTCTGTAAAGATTATAGAAGTAGATGAGTGAACATTTGAACAGAGTCTGAGATTCCTCTGTGGAGAGTTACATCTGGTTTACTGTGTTTTTCATCTGCACATGAAAAACACAGTAATGTGTCCAAAGAAATGTGGCATTTGTTTTTAATGCTAAACCTAAAGCTTAGAAAATATTGCTATCTTTCTGTTTTACAAAGAATGACGACCAAAATATAATTACTGCAGAGATTTGTCCTTCTCTTTTTTTCCGTCTTCAAGGAGCTTTGAATCGAACTCAACAGATTGATGGGCCTTTTCCAGGGCAGTTCAGTTGCTTCTCATCGTCGCTGCAGTCCATGCCCGTTTTTGTACTTCAGCTCTGTAATGAGGAGCACAGAGGCTAACCTAATTGGGGTAAACTGTGTATTTAGCAAACTTAATCTGGCAGAGTAATATTTAAACAAACCGTGGGGATGAACTCAGTCGTGCTGATGATGGTTGCTCAGCTAGATAGGTTGTGGTTGGAAATACTCGGAACGATTAGTGAGACGAAGGTGAAGTTGTCATTGACTGGCTGTCAGAATCTGACATGGATTTGCAATTTCAACTGTAATTTCATTCCACAGTCCTTAAAGGATATTCTCTTCTCTTCAGGTAGCACACGGTCCTTTACTGCTTCTTATTGTGCATTGATTTGCTAAAGATGCATAATTGCTTTATTGCTGTGGTCTTTTGCTAAATGGTCCTGCTGGCAGTTTTGGTCCTTGATTCTGATACAGTGATTTACACCTTGTGCCTATTAGTTTCTAAGGAATCAATTATTTGCTAATCAAGAAAAAAAAAATTGTAGAACCCAAAATAACACCGTTGTTTTGTAGGTATCGACATAACAAGAATTAAAAGTTGAATAAAGGTACAAATTAATACATTTTTACTGAGAAAATGTAACCATTTAAATAACAGGACTCGTACAAGCTTAAATTCTTAGGTTAAGATGTTAATTATCTAAAATAGTCTGAATTGCACAATGCTTGCTTTTGACTTGGTAATTGGTAGGAATGTTGATTCTATATATTTAAATAATATTTAGTATAAAATCCAAAGTTACTACATAAAGTGAAATTATTCCTTGTGTAGCTAAACGAACATATTCATTATTACTCAGTTGGATCAGTGATATTCAGAGTTGTTTGGATTTTGACTCGTAATAAAATAACTGGCCAATGTCTGCTTGATCCTAGGACCAAAAGAGATGAGAGTTTGAATTTATTTTTGTAATAAAACGAGTTAGCTTAGAATTTAAAATGTTATTTTCAGAATCTGTTTGTTTTGTTTAGTACAATTAAACCCTCTGATTGCATTTTCTCATCAGTAGTTGCTCTATTCCTCT
The DNA here is from genome assembly GCF_001443285.1 of Poecilia latipinna. Taxonomy (NCBI): domain Eukaryota; kingdom Metazoa; phylum Chordata; class Actinopteri; order Cyprinodontiformes; family Poeciliidae; genus Poecilia; species Poecilia latipinna. The sequence continues at coordinate 795,911 of NW_015112625.1, forward strand.
GACTTTATCCCATTTGTCTTTGTTCAAAGAATGCCAGTAAGTCGTCCAACGCTTTCCTCTCATAGCATTTCAGGTGAAGTGTTGTTTGCTCCACCCTCAGCTCAGCACATTTACAATTTCTGTTTAGTTAGTGTGCAAACTGGTCATGTGCGCTGCGTCAAACTTGGTGTGTTTCTAAGCAACAAAACACCTCCTAAGATTGCTGTTATTTCTGAAAACTACGTCAGGACTTTCACACTTCCAAGAATATGTTCTCTGCTCTGAGGCTGCTTCATTAGACCAACAAGCTGTAAAATAATTCACTCTATACATTTTAGTGAGAAAAAAAGACAATAAATTCTTTAAATCCTACTTTGAGCTTAAAATAATTTTGTTATCATAAAATAAAAAGAATTTCCATAAATTCAGGGAAATAAACTGTTCAGTTACGGCAAAATGTCTCATTTTGAGAACAAACATGAAATATTGAAAACTAAATTGTAAAACAGAGGTTGCTGATTGCAACAATTATTTATCCTGCTAACATCTGAGCAATAGTGCATATAAATTGCAGAGTGTTTTTACCGTTAAAGCATGAAAACATCACAGCTGTAATTGCAGCAACAGTGGTCGGCATGAGAATTAATTTATTTCTACTCTTTTTGGCAGAAGTTTAGAAATCACAAGTGTTTTTATTATTATTATTTGTTTCATTTTAACTGTCATCTTGCTGAGATTCACACATCTATTACTAAAGCTTCTTTCAAAGCAACCAATCTCAGTTGCTGCTTTGAACAAGGAAAGTGATTAAAAGAACCGTTTTCCCTCTTAAAGGCAAGCAAGAAGAGCTGGAGTCAATGGACGATTAGGCCTGGAGCAGCTCTGATCATCAGGACCAAGCTGGAGAGGTGCATTAAGACCACTCTCTTTTGTCATTTTAATTTATTAGGCTTCATTTTGAGGCTGAAGATGAAAAGTCTGACTTATTTGCATTTGTGCATTGTCAGAGCAGAAGTAAGCATGTTTTCAGATATACAAATGAGCCTGTTTTGAAGTTGATAGGAAGTAACAAATAAAAAAGGGCATAGATGATATTCCATTGATAATTATCGACACCCTTCAAATTAATTAAAAGCTCTTCCTCAATTACAAATTTGGGAACCTCACATCTCAACAAATTGAAGAGCACAATCTAAGGACACTAGATAAAAACCAATAAATTAGATCCAGTTTCATGTTTATTTTGATTTGACTCTACTTCTGTTTTCTGAACCATTTCTGTGATTTTTTTGGTCATATTTTGCATCATTGTCTTGCTGAAAGCCTTCAAGAATTAAACCAGCAAAATTATTGGTTGATCAAACATTTAATTTGGTCAGATCTCTCCTTGGAGAACAGCTGGATGTGCAAAAGGTAAAAAAAAGACATAGAACCGTTGGACATGGAGTAAAAATAATAAACACAACTGGAGCGTTTGATGAAAATCTTAATATCGGTCCCATCTAACCAAATGAATGATTGCTGCAGTTAAGGATACACTTGTTTTATTAATGCTTTCTCTAAACTTTTAAAAAGGGAACAAATAATTCTGGAGAATTTTATAATTGAATGTGAACTATCTTACATGTTTTTAAAATGACCTTTGAATTTCACAGTTGTTTAAAAAAATGCTGTTAACTTGTGACCTTTTTCTTTCTAAAAAAAAAAAAAAGTCTTATGGAAATAGATTGTTGTCTGGGATCATTTTCTCTGTTGCAAGAAATGATATTTTATTATAGCTTTTATTGTGTCATATAAGCTTGCTGAGGTTGATTACATGAACCACAAGCCTGTGCAATGCGATAATACCTTTCAATTGCTGACGCATGGAAATGGGAGATGGGATATAAATGCTGGGCTTGTTTCAGTCTGTAAAGTTTTCTTGTTTCAGAGGCAGCTAGCATGGGTTCTCTGTTTTTCTTATTTGTCTTGAAAAGCACAAAAACTAAAAGTTTCTTTTAGGAATTAGATACATTTATGGGGGTGGTGCTTTCACCATGATGAATACCCAACACCCATTTGGCCAAGTTTAGTTTTTACTGGCTTATCTCAACATGAAAACAGACCATAACGTTTCTCCACATGCGCATACAAACCCACATTTACATTTCCCTGTGATAAGCCTGAGCAGCCTCACATGACTTACTGGCACAACCCTCTTGTAATCCCCTTCCAATCATGTTTAATGCAGGCTTTTTCAGTAAGGTGACAGCAAATCAACTCAAATTCTGATCTCTATTGATTTCCCCTATATCTGTTTTGTGATTTCTTCTCCGACTGTTAAAAGATCCTCAGAACAGCATCAGCTAAGCTGGCGCTAAGAGTTTTGCCTCCAGTAGATGGATATAACATTGTGGCAGTGATGGAGCTGGGAATCAGTCATCCTTAGTCAAGATACAGGCCACTTTCAAATGGAAGTCTGCCAACCGAGCACACAGCTGCATCACTTTTTCTTTTACTCTGGAAATTACACAGAAGACCAAACACACATCAGCTCTTATCACAAAATCCGTTGTGTCCTATGAACTGTGCATATCGAGATGTTACAATGGAACAAAATAACATGAACTGATTGAACTGATGATGATGTAGTTTCATCCTTGCTTCACTGGTATCCTAAAAGCATTAAACAGATGCTGCTAATCCACTGTGTCACTCAGGGTTACACACACACACACCCACTAATGGATTCATCATATGCTTGAGGATCAGACCTAATACACCAGTGTTAGTAGTCCAGTTTTATAGTAATGTAACCAAAAGGACAAATTATTTTAATGTGTTTTTTTTTCTACAAAGTGTTTCTCATTTGGATTAATATTTTTAAGAACATTTTCACTGTCACCTTTACTCCCCATCAATAATAATAATAATAATAAACATTATTTTGTTGCCTTAGCAAACTCAAAATGAAAAGCAATGCATGCACCATTAAAAACCTTTCACACAGGTGCTGTGAGAGCAAAATGAAACGTGTTCAAATTTATTTTAATTGAACCAAACAGAATTCACTCTGAAATTAGCTTATAGTTTTTTCAATATAAATCTCAATTATATCAGTGACTTTATTTGTTAATTAGAAAATTAATCAATCAAACACAAATTAAGTTGTAGGCTGTTTGGAGTCTGCAGCACCAACACACTGTTAAGCACACAATAAGCCTTGAATCTCGGCTCAGGATGCAGTATTTATGCTTGTAGCTCTTATTGTGAAAGGTTTTAAAGGAAGTTAATTCTCAGTTAAACTACAGATTCAAATCTGACTTGGTGTTATATTAGCAGTTCTTCTGCATATAGACACACCTTGGTGCAATGCTGAATATTGTCAAATTTTATATTGCTAGGAAACTTTAAGATGTACATCTTAAAATTAACTTATTTTGCATTAACAGTAAGACAGTTTGGATGGAGAAGTCAGACGGCATCCATAAAACACTCGTATGCATGTGTGCAGACGTAAAAGAAGCATTTTAAAGCTGAAAATACACCAGATTTAGATTAACTTAAAGCAGAAAGCAAAGTTCTATCGTAACAAGGTTTAAAGAGAGGAAATTAGATTGATAGTTTCCAAAACCAGGTATATAACATAATCTCCCCAAAACACTTCAAGAAGCTCTCGTTTAAATATAGAGTTTATATATTCCATTTGTTTTGTTTTGCTTTAGTCACTGCTAGTGATATTTGATTCTGCAGGCCTCGAGCTGAGTCACCCGTAAAGTACCTTGACAGAGGGAGTAAACAAGCCTGCCTCTGTTCATCAAGGTAATCTTGTTTACTTGGTGGACAGCATACTACCACAGGGATAAAGGCCGACGAGCCAGATACTGTGATCCCTGCTCCCATCTCTTTAAAGTAGATATAACAAGCTTATTATTATTTTCTGTCATTTTGAATGTTGCAGTTTATCGTCTCATTGAACATGGAGGTATTAAGGGTCCCATTTAATCAAGTATGATCTTAAAATTGTCTGATGCAATTTATTATTAAATAAATGATCATTTTGTTTATTAAGGGAGAAAAGCTGTCCAAACCAACCTGGCTGCAAATTAAATAATACGTTTTGACTACCTAATGTGTGAAAGGTAAGCTTATTTTCTCCTACCTTCACCTGTTGCTGCTAAACCTGCAGAATCAAGAAATAAATTAAATGTAACACTTCTGACAAGTTGAGGTAGGGTATGTTACAAAATGTCGGACAGTAACACCACATATTCTGATTTAAAGAAATTCAAGAAATTTTTACACTGATAAGTTTTGAAAGTTTTGCTGTCAGTAGTGTTTTGGGACTATAAAACCCTCAAAAGCTTCTGTGCATTAACTGAGTGATTGTACTCAGAAGTAGCTGGCCTCATGACTGATCCAGGGAAACATAAAACAACCAAGCACAACATTTAAACATCAAACATTGATTCCAAGACATCTGTTAAAATCTTAAGAGTCTCTTACACTAAAACCTAAACATTTCTGAATGCATTAAAACCTGACATTACCTTCTAAATATTAAACTTGTGGATAAAGTTCTCCAGGAGCAACTAGTGTCTACATATTGATTTAGAAACTGTCAACATTTGATCTTACAACATTGTGCATGCCTGTATGGTGAACATGATTTAGTAGATTTCCTCTTGCTTGGTGATACTTAGAGAAAAATATATGTGTACTAATTACTTTAGCATTCTGTAGAAACTACCCCCTCACTGTTGTAATTTGTAAATGACTGCCTCCTCATGAGGGGAGATTACCATTCGCAGTCATCTCTGTGATTCATAATTACTCTCACAGTGAGCAGTCATGAAATGCAGGGGGTGAGATTTTCATTTGTGTCAAAACCACGGTACCATATCCACCAGCACCACGGCTGCTGAAGTGGTGCTGGTTTAAATCAGAACTTGATTTAAACCTTTTACTCTGTTGAACAATAGACAGACTGTTGCAGACTAAAAAGTAGGAAGGAATATGAAAATTATTGAGTTGTTGTCACAAAACAGAACTGACAAAAAATATGAAACAATCCTCAGTTTCAAGTTTCAGCTTTTTCCAAGTGCTGCATGCTTTTTAGTTTTCTTATTTGCTCCATTCTTGCATGGCAGTTTTTGTGCCTTATAGGATTTAAAGTTCACCATCAGTCAATATTTTCAACAACTGAGTGCAGTCAGGAGTAAAACCTTATTATGTACAACAGAACAATGCTTTGGGGTGACAGCAAAGGGTGAAAGACAGAATATGGCAACTGGATGGAATTGGGTAGAAATGGAATGGTGCGAAGTGTTTCAAGATCATATAAGCGTCAGACATCTTATTTCACAATCCTGAAAAAATCCAGTCAGGTTTTTTTAAAAGCTGAGTGGCCAGTCAGCAGTATCTTACACCATTTTTGTACAATTTGTTGAGCAAAAACAGCAGAGGAATTGAAGTAATGATGCAGAGAAACATATTGCACATTTACAGTGAAATGGGAAGCTTAAAATATCTTCACTGTTGAACGAGTGGGAGGCAGATGGTGATCATTGTGGAGACCTGTGCACATAGAGATCTGCCTTATGTAGAGCTATAGCAGATATAGCGTTAGAAAGAAAGAGGCAGCAAGCTGAGGCCTTCATTTCTTTTTACTTGCAAATACGCAGCAGCAATAATCTTTGAATGCATCATTACTCTTCTGCCGTTTCAAAATTTCTACTATCCTGATCAGTCAGGCAGTGAGTAGAGGATGAGAGCAACGAGCTCTGACTTATCTATTTATAGATTGCCTTAATTGGGCGCTTCATATCTAGGTCGCTAAGCACACCTGTGACTAAAGAATGTTTCATATGATGCAAAGAGACATGCAAGAGAGCACTGACACCTCATCATGTTCAACTAAAGAAAGAAAAAGCTCTCAAGTGAATTATAACCAACTATGAACTGGTTTTCTGTAAGTATCAGCTGTAAATAAATTAAGCCACCTGTATTTTCCCAAAAAAACTCAACAAAAGATCCAATCTATATTGGGGGAAACTTTGATGGCCAAATGTGAAGCTGCTTGTAGTACTTTGTAGCTGCTTTCTGGGACATTTTTATGCAAATGAAGCACAATGCATAGCATGCCATTTTGTGTCGTATTTTAACCTTGCAGCATTTCTTCATGCACACACACAGCCAGACAAAGATAACCTAAGTAAGTAGGCTATCTGGAGAAGTTTGAGTAGCTTTGGAGCAAAAAATGCTTTTCCTCAGAAAAGAAAGAGGTAGAGAACCTACCTCTTTATACCACCATTATAACAATAATGGTGTTTCGCTGTTTGACGCAGCATAAATGTTGTAAACAGACTGAAAAAACAGATAAGTGAGACAAAAGAGTGGTCACTTGCTGTTTTAATGAATAGCTAGAAATGCACAGGAACCCAGTGTTTTTGCCAAAGAATTGAAACGGGTTTTTATTTTGTAGAACAGTGTTGTTTCACTAAATTAACTGTATTTATGTTAATAGTTTTTAAAACTTAGCAAATATTGATTTACTTCTTTACAAAAATACGAAGATAAAAGATGAGACAAAAGACATAGTTCACATTTTTAACAAAACAAAGAAATAGTTTAATGATTTCATTTATTTTTATTTATTTTGATGAGGCAAAATAAAAAAAATAGTTTTCATGAAAACAGAAAAAAGAAAAACAAGAAATTCACCTAAAGAGGGACATGGTCTAAAGCATTTTTGAACATCTACCTTATTGTTGTTCCTCTAGTTTTGTCTTTCTCCCTCCGTATCGCTAAGTAAGATACGAAGGCTTTAACTAACGTATAACCTTATGCACAAGTCGCAGTATCACCTTGGTGTCAATCAAACCCAGACACTAGATTATCAGAAAGAGCCATGATTCATCTGCATTTTTGTAAAGTCCAGCAGCATTGTGTTTTACACCAATGCTTCTGACATGATGATGTAAGGTTTGCTTGCAGCAGCTCTCAGTTCATTCCATGAAACTGTAGAGCGTTTCTTCTTGAGTTAATTTGAAGGCCACATAATGTTTGGACTCAGAAAAGTAAAGTGGTGAATTCTGTGCCCTTATTCTCCGTAACATCCACTGACCATGCTCTGACTTCATGTGGCCGACCACATCATGGCTGATTTGGTGTCGTTTCCATACCACCAACAGTTGACTGTGGGATATTTTATAGCGGAGATGTTTCAAGGTGGCATCCTATTCGAACTCCAGAGAGAAACCTGCTAGTTTGTTTTTTTTTTACTACTCTGTAACTGTGGAAATTCAATGGCTAATTGAAGATTTCTGGCAACATAGTGTGTACATAAAAAACACACCGTCATCCAGGTTGCATATGAAATTAGGTACATGTGTTGCATGCTTTTGTGGGACTTCATCACTGAAGCTCTGCTTTTTGCCTCATCTCCTTTCAAAAACGAGAGAAAAAAACTTTTTTTCTTTGATTGGCAGGTTAATCTCTTCAAGGTCAATTCGCTTTCTTCCTCTGCCTGTCACTGTATAGATAACTGCGGTAATATCTCCTGTTGCGTGTCTCCTTCCCCCTCTTGACTGATTCTCAGTTTACACTCAGATCAAAAGATTGTGTCCTTGCCTTGTTGTCTGGTTCCTAAATGAGCGGCTGCATAATTTGTTGAGCATCATCCCTGTATGTTTATCAAGGGGTAAAGAGAAGTGTTCCTGGTGATCTCTGCAGAATCTCTTCATGTGAACTGTTTTTATGTTGGGCTTTGGACTAGATTTATTTTTGCATAAAATGAAAGATGGTTCCTGGGTTGTAAATGTTTCCAGAAATGTCTACTTTAAGTGTGAATGATGAAAATGGAAACTATTATCCTATTCAGACACCCGCATGGAAAATGATTGTTGGACAAAGAGAAAGAGAAAAATCTCCACACAAAAAGAGAGGAATGAGGGAAAATTGTTACTATGAATCACAGTATTTTGTGGTGAACGCTGATGAGCAGAAGTATTGGAGGAGAAAATGTGAAAACACAGCAGGAAACCAGTGCCGTGTTCTTTGAAGCTTCACAAAGGAACTTGCGCAGATGGCTGCCAAGACCCACAAAGGCAAATGCTTGGCTTCAAGCGGCTAATATCACCATGACTTGCACATTGAGTTCTGATCATGTTATTTGTTTAAACATGCGTATTTCGCAGCGCATTTTCGAACCACGATGCATCATTGATTTGTGCACATGATTGTGATGGCACTCGCTGTCACCACAGGCTGCAAACTCGAGATGTGATTTACAAGTGAGGACAGCTGGAAAGGCTGTGAAAGTCTGTGCAGATTTAGCAGCCTGGACGAACCCTACGAACAACGAATACCTGCCACCGACACAAAAAATAGCCTGAGTTTGCTGTGAAGCAAAGCTGCTCTAGAGCTGATAACAAAAAGGAGCGTACATATTAGCGTTTCTTGCTCCTTTTGATGTAAAATGACGGTATCTCGTTAATATGTAGTCGTTTAGGTCTGTTTAATGGTGCTGAGATGGTGAAAAAAGTATAACAGATATTTTGTTTTCTCTTAAAAACTTGATATTTTGCAGGGTAAATAATCTGCCTTAAAATCTTATTTGTAATTTTAAATATTAGTAGTTAATAGAAACCTAAATATTTGTTGCTTAAGATGTAAAACATTTGAAAAGAACAGTCACAAAACTCAAACAAACATTTTGAACACAAATATATAAATGGAAATGCGAAATTCTGCTTTGACTTTTGAAGGTGCTCCTCTGCTTGAACTTATAGAAACACAATTTTTAGACGCAGTGTCTGGAAAATGTATGCAGATCTATAGACAGATTGTTTGTTCATACAATATGTGCCTGGAAAACTGATCCAAGTTTTCTCTGAGGGGAATGGATCATCTTTTGACTGCAGAATAGATCCGCCTGTGATTGTATGAAGCATTATATCTAAAGAGGAACACTATATGTAGCTCTACTAGGTTTATTTAAAATTATACAGCCTTTGGAGAGAATGTTAAGCAAATGAGTGATATGCTCTAAAAATACCTTTAGATTCATAAAATACACAATTTCCCCTTGTAATTTACCTTGTTTTATACTAAACGTAGTATGTAAAGATTTTAACATCTCATTATGTACTCCAACCTCAGCTTGAGATGTAGTGCTTTTAAAGTAAATCCATTGACTCCACCCTCCTGTAGTCAAATCTGTCTTCAGCCACCAGTTCTGGTTCAGGAAGGGTTCAGTGCCTATTTACTGGGGTATTGTGAGTGATTCTGGCCTTGTTAAATCCCATTTTGTTTTGTGCAGCGTGGAGGTTGGCCTCCTCCAGGCATGTGAAGGTGGAGGCTGAGGCCGGCACACTAACTGCGTGAGCCAGAGAGCAGTCCAATTTTTCATCCTTATTGCCCGTGACATATCCAAAGTGGCAGAGTGCCGTCCACGGAGATACAAAAGATGGGCGAAAGGGAGGAAAACGTGGAAGTGTGCAGCTCAGATGGATTGAGGGGAGTGGATTTCCATTTCAGTCTCTGAGCAGGGCTCCAATTTCCTTGGCTGAGAACAATGCAGCTCACCTGTGTCTATTAGGGGAGATGAAGTTAGTGCTGCTATTCCATAACATACACTGCCTCTGGGCTTGTTGTGTAGGTGTACAGAGCGTTGAGCTCCATTAATTCATGTCATCTATGTCAAAACCATTTGTTATTTTAATTATATGTGATTCAGTTGTTGTTGGACGGCAATTTGCAATTATAAAATCTCTATCTGACATGTTTTGTTATCTTAATTCCAACCTTTCAGACTGTCACATGCAGCCAGAACAGTTATAGTCGCCAAGGGCAGCATCAAGGTCACCTGTGGGGGATGTGCTTTCCTTGAATAGCTGGGACATCACACAGCTGGGAAATTTTCCTCGCAGAGAGATTTCCCCTCTCGTAGCTGAGATTAAGATCTCTTGTTGTAATTATTGCTTTGTGAAGCGGCCCAATTCTGCCAACATGATGGTATCACACGATCAGGTGCGGCGGAGGGTTTCTGCCACCAGCTGTTCATGTCCTGTGCATGTTTTAGTGGGCAGCAGCGAGCGGCACGGTTATGTGATATCCGCTCGATGATCGACTAGTTCCTGGAAAACTGCCAGCGCCTTCACTTTTTCCTTTGCCCCTCTGTAGCATATGGGAGTGAAGAAGAAAAAGTAGAAAATCAACACGAAGCAAAAGAAAAACAAAAGTAATCCCCTTGGTTATTGGGGATTTTTTAGCTCCAGCTGCACAATAAGGGCTGAAACATATGGCTGTCAGCCTCCCCAAACACCGGTGCTTGACAGACAGTCAATTCTGCTTAATGAGCAATTGTTATGTACCGCATAGCAAAGTGTGGAAATAAGCAGACTGTGACATTAGCACACAAACATGCTGGAAGGTATAACCTGCATGTTTCAGCCTAAAAAGGCATTTCTAGTATTTCAGACTGCAATCAGTAATGTGTTCAAGGTAATTGACCAAATCATGTATTCACATCTAATCATCCTTGTTAGGTTAATGAACTTTAATGAATATTATACTGATACATTTTCTTTTACATATAAAGGATGGATTTGCTAACATTTTCTGGCTGCAGACCCTGTACACTTTCTTGACTTAAAGTATTTGTTTTAGAAATATGCGTTCACTGCCTGTTCTCTAACTGCCAATAACCTAAATTAGTGTTTTCTAAGAATTAAAATAAGAAATACTCTTTTCCATCCATTGCTTAATATCAAAAATTCAATTTGGAAAACAAAGAACTGGTGTTGGGTCATCAGTAGACATAAAAATGTAGGGCCTAAACAGTGAGCCATGGAGGACTCCTTAGTTTAAAATGTAACATTATACGGCAAGACGTGCTTTTCTTTGCATCAACTAGCTGTAATATTGAGTAGCTTAAATGACAAATGCACTTTTTTTCCAGTAATTAATCAAATTAATAAAACTTTTCAGGCAATGCAAAGGAAAATGTCTTCAGAAGTCTCATCTATTTGTTTTTTTTATCAATCGTTTTGATAAATTCAAGACAAAATGCAGTTATGCACAAAAACCTACGCTTACAATGGACACATTAAAAAAATACACAACTGTCTATATTTCAATTCTTTAGCCACTTTTTTGAATATTATAGTAACCTGAAGAGGGTCAGGGGAAAGTTTTGTATGAATTGGCAGCAGAAACTGGAAATAGAAGTGGAATATAACATTTAATCTCTTGTACCAGTGGACAGGCGACCTTGTTTCTGTTCTAGGAAACTTAATGAATTTGTATTTATCTCAGATGAAATTATGATTGGTTTCATAAATCAGATCTGGTGTCTCCTATTCGCACCGTTTCATAATCAAATCACTCTTTCACCGTTTGTAGCTTAAACCGAGGCAGGTGTGGCATTTTAAAAAAAATCTTAGTATTATAATGTGATTTGCTGCAAGAAAAACAGAATTGCATCTGCAGTCGTGATCCACAGAGGGATTATACTTTGTTTTTACCAGAAGCCTTTCCCTGAGCGAATAAATTCATTCGCTTTGATTTAGTGGCTTTTCTTGGCAGGGTGACTGGATAATTGGTTATGGTCAACTCTCATAAGGTTTACTAAAACAATGGCAGGTGTTTTGATGAGAACAAGCAGAGATTCATCATAAAGGTTCAAGCAGCAAACTGTGACATTGTGTGAATGGGTCTGATAAAAATGGAAATCTTGTAGTGCGTTTGGGAAAAGCAGATTATTACCTTTCAGACATTCTGCTATTTCCTTTGGGGGAGTCGACGTCTTGTTTTTGCTTCGTGTCTATATGTTTCCACATGTTTGAGGCAACATTGAAATGTCAGGGTGATGCACACATGCTTGTGCAGCTTATACAGGATAGCGGGTTTGGGATTTTATCTCGTTGTTGCAGCTTATGGATCCACCAAAGCCATAGAGAAATAAATTATGTGTGTTAAAATAGCGGCTAGAGTTCGTATTGTGTTTAGTGAGCACATGATTGCATTTCTGCATGGGATTTGTTATTGGCTATGTTCTATATATGTCAGTTTAGGCAGAAACATGAGAGCTGCTCAGCGGTGGATCGTGACTTTCAATCCTGTGTGGGAAATGCTGCTATTCCCACGCAACCCCCTCCTCTCCTGTCGCTCTTTAACTTTACCTCATTTCTCTCTTAACCTGCTCTCTCAACTATAGCGCATATTAGATTAAAGGTCTTTGGTTGGTTGTAAAGAGAAAATTTAAAAAAGCATTAAAAAGTCTTATTGTTTGAGTGGATGCTGAATGAGATGGAGGTCATTGGGTTAGAAGATCATAGAAAGTTCATAATCAAGCATTATTTTAACACGTTTTTTCTATCATGCTTGTATGAATGCATACGACTTTACTCAGTGGCTCTTAGTATATGAAGTTATACTAAGGTATAAAATGTTTTATTTACTGCTGGTCAGCTGGCTGAAAGAAGACTGCAAAGAATGACACAATCCTGAATGTCCCTTTTGAAGAGCTTTGCTTGAATAACAGCTTAGCAGAAGGCTATTAGAGGGTTTTATATTTATTTTAAGAAAAACTGTGATACTTTATTAGCAATTGTTTGATAAAATGTAGGTTAATGAATGAGATAGTCCACCTTCTAAAGTTGGGGTGAGTACCAAGCATGTAAGTTTGTTCTCCAGTTCTTTTTTTATATGTAAAAAAAATCTTAAATGCCAAAAAAGTGAAATAGAAGCATGTGTGTTTTTAGAAATAGAGTAAAAGTGGAAAAAACAAAGTAGGACTAGATAAAAATAAAAGCAACATTGATTCTGATTTTGTTGCCACCTTTTATGTTTCTCAGTCATGGGTCTCTTATATTCTTGTTTTTTGAATCAGAAACTAGAAAGTTTGAGAACCACTGATGCAGTTCAGAGTGAATATGAACCACACTAGCTGAAAATGTAACAGATGTTGATCCAACCGAGTCTGTCAGATTATCAAGTGTGAAAACACCCTTAGTTGAGGGATCAGACGTTAGTTTTTACTATTAGGTTTGCTCACAACTACGTCCATCTTTAAGAGGAAATATTGTGTCTCTTTTCCACATGCAAAGACAAAGGTTTGTTTCATAGTTTACTCAGAATGTTTAAACTGTAATACAACACATAAAATGATACCCCACCAAACGGATATGATGAATGTGGTTTGGAAAGTTATAAAAATGTTGGTCAGTCAAGAGAGAAACAGAACTTTTTTCTTGTTTTCTGATGATGGTGCAAAACAAATTTAGCATATTCTGGCATTTCCATCTATCTGACCTTGGATGTTCTTTACGGCTGGGCAGTAAAGGGGTTGCTAAGGTAATTCAATTAACAAACCCTCAATGGGCAATGGTAATTACTACTCACTAAATCCACACTAATCTCCCCTCTGAGTCTCCTTTCACACACTCAGCCCCAGGCACTCTAACATGCAACGCTGACTCCTCAACTCTGTCCCAAACAGGATCCATCCAGAAGACGCACAGTTGCTATCTGCACACAAATCTCCAAATCCATCAGGTGTGTGTGCTTTTGTTTCCACCCTGCCTTGTATATTTGTTGTCCAAAACCCGACAGTCATCAGTTCTGGTAAATTCCCCTCACTCTGCTCTCTCTGTGTGTGAATCAATGGGGATCTAAGGTCTTCTCTCTGTAAGGAGGTCATAATTATCACTGCAGACATGACTCGGATGTGACCTGTGAGCAGCAGCTCCTGGTGACTGGAGTTAGAAAAGGAGGAGATTAAGTCTCTCTGAGCATGTTAATTGGACCTTCCACCAAAAACACCTGGATTTATTAAAGTATATCTGAAAGTACTGAAGTACATCATTCATTTAAATTTTGTTTTTGAAGTTCCCACACTGTTTTATGACACCAGGATGGTTTTAAAAGATTCCAAAAACTAGGTATTGAATTTATTCAGATTAAAGGTGAAGTTGCTGATTTTTGTGCTCAGTTGAGGCCAAATTGTCACATAATCACTTTACAAAGTTGTGTTTTAATCAACCATTAATATGACTAAAATGCAGTAGATAATAAAAAAAAAATCAGATTAATTATGTTTTTCAAGAAGTGTAAAATGTGCAGTTGAACAATGATGCTTAAGCAAAGCAATAGACTCAAAAACAAAGATAAAACAACCTTCTACGTGACAAATAAACATCAAATATTAGACAGGATTTTGCAGTTAAATTGATCCCTCTCCTCTGCTAAATTTATTTCTTCCTTTTGTATCAGTCTTAGGATGCACCCATCCTCTCATATAATCTCAAACATGAAAATGAGTTCACTTACTGCACTCCAATCGACTTTCCAGTCATCATATTTATATCCAAAACAGTTAATTTGATATGTTAAGTGAAAGATTTGCTTAATGGATGTGGAGTGGAGAAATCTACTGTAACTGTATAATGCTGGCATGTCAATATGAACCAGAATCTCTGAGAATTGTTTTGGACATCTTCTTGAATCTCTTACAACTTAAGGTTGAAACAAAAGGGTGTACTGTGAGTGTATGTGCTCCTCTTGGTATCATAAAAGATAATTTTGATTATATATTTGCTCATTTCACCAAGAAAATCTTTGAATGTCATAAAACCAGAGAAAAACCTTTAAATATAGAAGAACAGTGGTTGCTGGAGGTTCTTAGACAAATCTACAGTGTTTGCAGGCGAAATCTTCTGACAAAGGTTAATAGTATAAACATGACGAGTCTCTAAAATCTCAGCTGCTAAAAAAGATAAAATGGGTGGAAAACAACCCTCCCCTGGGCTTCCTATTCACCACTGCAGGATGAATTTTGAACTTTAGCCAAACATCTGTGAGACGTCCGTGTCATTGGAAAGTATCGCTCACCCCAGCAGGTGTACTGCGTGCATCGTTGCAGGCTGTTTGTTTGTGTGTGTGTGTGTGGGTGGGGAGTTTGTGTACAGTATGAACCACATGCATGCGAGTGAGAGAAGCCGGCTAGTGGTGAAAAGCTGCACCTGCATGCATTGAGAAGAGTTCTCTGAATAGCTCCATATTTGAACAGCCACTTGTCTACAGATAAAGCTGTAAGTGATTCGTGGCAGCTTCCTGCCTGCGGTTGAGAAGGGTGGAGGGGAGAATCAGAAAAAGACGATGAAATGAGAGCATTAGCTGTAATCACGGCTTCTTTTCTCCATTTGAATGTGCATTTCTCTGTTTCCAAGAGAATTAGTTCTGGAAACTCTGGGTGGGTCAAAGCAGTGTTTCTGTGCCATGAATCAAGTGAGAGTAGTGTTGCTTCTTATGACTAAGGGTGCCACAATCACATCTACAATGGCAGTTTTTAAGAGTCTGTCTTGGCATTTGAGCAGATTGCATCCACCCTTCATTTTGTATCATTAGACATCATTTAATGCATCACAGGTAATCTTGTCAAGACATGCTGATCTCTGATTTGGCTGTTCTTTTTGGCTTCCTCTTACGATAGGTACACCATGTGATTTAAGGTGGATTTGTCACCTAAACTAATCGAGTCAGAATAGAAAAGTGGAGAAGCAGCCGTACAAGTAATACTTGCTATTGATCAAGTCTGGAAATGGATATTTGACAAATGTTTAATTAAACATTTGTCACTTTTAATGTGAGAAGTTTACCAGTGTGAGAAGAAAACTTAATTTTACACATAATCAGGCACTTTAAACTGTACTTGCTTTCTTTTGAAATATTAAGGAAAATTTGAAATATAATACATTATATTTCATTTTTCAGCCATTTAGCATTTACACTTTTGAAAAGTAGTAATCAGTTAACAACTCAGTTTGTGAAAGTGCTTTGAAAAGATTACTGCTGACTCTTGAATGTTTTCTACTATAGGTTGAATAAGACCAGTAATTTGCTGTGTCCAAAGGTGACCTCTGCAATGCTCCTGACATTTGGGAAATTGTCCTTTCGTTCACCTACCTCCTTTTATTCTGCTGCTGTTTTTTCCTTCTAAATGCCATTTCAACCCTCTCAGTCCCGTCCTACTCGGTTAATCTGTCCATTTTCATCTTCCTTTCTTCTTCAAAAGAAGTCGACCATTGACGGGTTTCCAACCTTTGTTGGGTTCACATTTCCTGTCCATTTCTTTTGAAGCCAAGTGTCTCCCATCACACTTAACACTCTTGGAAAGTTTTCAGTTTTCATAACAAAAAGAGACGTGGCCCCTGATGCTGTACTTTTGAGGGGTAGAAAATCTTTTCACAAAGGCCACATTGCACTGGTTTAGTTAGTTGTACCAAAATAAAACTACGAAACATAAAGCCATACTTGAAGGGATTAAAATAAATTCAGCATTGAAAACATTTCCTGTTTCTAAGAAATCATTGTGAAGCCTCCTCTACTTTTGAATACTTTATGTAGCAATGCTTCAAGAAGGTTGTAAAACAAAAAAGACTATTCCTGTATTTAATCTGAAAATGTTGCTTATTTTGTTGAGTTTTTTAACCTTGCATCACTCCTATTTTAACATCATAGCATTGAAATTAAAATTCCTTTTACATTCATTTTAAAGCTCAATTCTGTGTTACTGAATTGCTAAAGCACCATACTTGAACTCAAGCCCTCAGATTCCTAAACCAAAAGTTACTCTTAGTCAGGAGTTACAGTAGCAAAGTGCTGGGATATGAGTTGAACAGACTCGGATATTTTCTTTACATGGTTGCACTCCTTCCTGCTCTCATTAGGGTCTAGCTATAAGACTACTGAGCCACAAATTTGCAGTGGGCGCATCACTCGACTGAGTAATGGAGCTGCCCCAAACATCTACAGAGCACAGCACCTATACCGTACACAGCAGCAGGGAGGCGAGGCTTATTTAAAGAAGAGCAAGCTGTGTGGAGTCCAGGCAGATGCTGGCTGGCAATCATTAACAGAGACGCGCTGTTTGCTTTGCCTCTGTTCCGACTCTGTTGGCCTTTGTCTCTCTGTGTGTGTTTCCATAGTCAAAATCAGCCTGTGGCTCAGTATGCAATAACAACCTGGACACTTCATTTATATTTTATATCATATCAGCCTTAATGCATCTAAAATTAGCAATGATTGATAACAGGATCGTCTGGTACAGTGCTGGTTAAGATATTTCATTGGTAATTTATCAATCAACAGTAAAAAATCTGAGCAGACAAATTTATACATGAAGCTCCATTATTAATATCTACCACTCCCAATACTTGGCATTGCTTTAACACTTGACCACAGTCCAGTGAAGTCAAAAAGTGGTACACAAAAATAAGACGGTATGAAATTTCTCCAGATTAATTTGTAGAAGAAATAAGTCAGAATCTTTGGATTGATAAATGCAATGATAGAGATAATTAGTCAAAAACATTTTATCACCAACATAATCCATACTACCACATTAACTTATTTTCTTTTATTGTTGACAGGTTTCATTTTCAGATCAGTGGGCTGCAGCTCATCCAAAATGCTGCTATTAAACCTAAAGAAACTGAACCATATTACTGGTCACTAAACTGGCTCCCAGTTTGTAAAACGACCAATTCTAAATTCATGCTATAGATCTGGGCGCAAATACTTTACAGAGTTTCTCATTAGGTTTCCATCTTGACCTCTTAGGTCATCAGAGAGCCACTCAGTCAGGATCTGAACTTAGAAAGGTGAAGCAGCATTTATTTTTTTTTATGTTCCTATGCTCTGAAACAAACTCTCTGAAAGTCTGAGATGTGCAGAAAAACTTGGTTCCTTTTCATCAAGACTGAAAGAAATACCTACTTCAGTTTCCCCGTGAATATCAAATGTCATCCCTAAGTTTACCGTTTTTATTTTTATCATATTTACCTGTCTAGTTTGGAAAATCATATAAGAATTATGCTTGAACCCTGCTGGTGTCATTGACCTAGCTATGTCAGCTGAAGTGAAAGAACGACGGTTTGTCAGGTTTTCACTGCTGGTCCTCCTTCGACATTTGCCGTCCCCTCTTTGGGAGATCCGAGTGCCACATCCGGTCAGGCTGAGTGTCTGGAGGATGCTAGGCAGCTCCTCGAGGCAGAGCATTAGCATACACTTACTCTGGGAATGCCCTTGACTAGCTGTCTGTAGAATGGGACGTGAGCAGCATCAGACACACCAGCGACTCCCTGGGAGAGACAGAAATAAATAGAACGAGGTACAGAGGGGGCAGAAATCAAGAAGAATAAGCGGGAGCGAGCAACCTCAAACAGTAATCATATACACTGTGAATGCCTCATTAAGAGTATTCATTAATCCCCCCATCTAGTGTTACTGAGCTTGCACAGGGGCTTTGTTTCATTCTCTCAGATAATATCCACAGAAACGGTCCATAAACCAAGAACAAGTTTGTAAATGATGTGTGGAAATGCACATCTAATAGTACCACCGACTGATATTTGTTTTCATGGAGCAGAAGGTGTGAGTGGGTGGGGGGAAAATGTCAGAAAATAGTGAGCGAGAGATCGAGGGGCTGTGTGCATTTTGTCTGACAGCAGAGGAGCAAGAGAGGGAGCAGTAGGGAAGAAAAAGGAGTCGGAGCGGAGGAAAGGGGAGGGGGCTGGAGTAGGTGGGCGGGAAGAGAGGAGGCGAGTGTCACGGACAGTAAGAGAGGGAAGGAACAGCGAGCCGCTCGCTCGCTTGCTGGAGCTGCTGACTGGGTGTTCAAGTGTGTGATCGTGAGTGCTTCTTGAGCCGTCGTGTGAATAAAAAGGACGTTTCTTTTCAAGCCACTCATGTTTGTTTTTCCCCTTTTTCCTTCTTCTCAAAGTGCAACATCAAGCAGAACTTGTTTGAAGCCCTTCCTGGGATTTTGAAGAGAACCCAAAGAAACACAGCAAACTGCCAGGTAGGAGAAAAATCATTCAGGCATACATTTACATGAAGGCAGAGCTTTTGTTTGTGTTGCTGCTTTGAAATGAATGCATGCCGTGGCTGGCCGCTTGAAATGGAGATTTTTTTGATATGTGTGAGCGCGTCCGTAAACATGGCTCACAGGACGCTGTACTGCAACTGTCTAGAGAAGTCAGGTTGGATTTTGAAGGAAAAAAGAGGCTCTCATCATAAGTGACAGATGTCAAAGGGTTTCCCATTTATTCCTGAAAAGTGATAAAATAAAAGGTTAACTTAGAAAAATCGTTGAAGGTTTTTTCTCGTCTCTCTCCTTTACATGTCCATATTTCTGCACACATTGTTTTTTATTTTGTACTTCATTAATAATTAGTTTTTGGTTAGCATTCTGAGTGGGACCAGGCTGAATTCGGCTCCCCATGGTGGTTGGGATGAGGGTTGGGCTCAGCTCCTCAGTGGAGACAATAACTGAGCTCCAGAGAAGACAACAGATGTGACATATTTACCACTTGTATCCAGTTTGGATCTGGTGTTGCTGCTTCCCGTTTGCCTGTGTTTGCTTTCTTTGTCATGTAATGAGAAGTTAACAGTGTAATCGAATCACTGCACTGCCTTCCCCGCTGTTTGTCATTTCCCCCCTCTGTCATCCCTTATCGCTTCCCCCTCTCTCTTTGGTCTCATTATCCCTGATTCGCCTGAAATGAATGAGTCGGTCTCTCTGCCTTCCTCCATCCATGCATGCTAAGGTGCCGTAGATCTTTTATCAAAGTGTCTGGAGCTGAACAAAGCTTCCCAGCCTCTGTTTTCGTTTGCACGTTTGCTCACTTAGAAACACGAGCGAGGTAAAATCCACTGTGAAGTTTCCAGACTTCAAACTAGTTTGGTGTCAAGTCCACTTTTCTTACATCTTCTACATCCTTACTTCAGTGCTTTGTGGCTCCTTAGAAATACCTTATTGCATTTTCAGCATTCAATGTGAAAATGAAGTTCTTTCTCTTTCCTTTCATCTTTAAATACAGTTGCACACATTAGAATCTCTCCATGTCTCCTTAGTCTGTGTGGTGTGTATCCAGCAGCATTAATAGTTAAAGAAAAGAGTGTTTTTATTGAACAGCTGTTAAGCCATGAATGGTACACTGTACTACAGCAGCGTGCAGCAACATGCTGACCTTCACCTAACCTTGCAGAGCAACAGTGGGTGTTTAGACACTAAATAAAAGATGGCATCATTTACAAATCATATTTTCTCATGAGACGTTTAAAAGTAATCAGCAGCAATCAGTGAGATGCAGAGACGCTGCTTATTTGTTGAGCGGAGCTATGTGTGGACCTCCAGATCGGTTCAGGACGTTAAGGCTTCCCTGGAGGTGAAAGCATCTCAGCCCAGAGCGGCATACGGCTTCTCTCCGTCCACTGGATCCAGACCACGCTCTGCGTGACTCACTGCCTCATCCGCTATGATTGGCTGTCCTTGCTACTCCCAGGAAAGACAGGATGAGGTGGGATCAGCCTTTTCTTTTACAGTTCATTAAAACACAAGAAAGCACAACAAAGTAAGGTTTAGGAGGTTTTACGACGTGCAGCCCTCCTCCCACTGAACTCCTCTCCATCAGTGCAAGACGCTGTGACACGTGTGGCAGCTCAGAGAGCAAACAGGGCGTGGAGCTTCCCGCCTGCTGAGACTCCAGCTTGGTTGGCGCTTTCAGATGGTCCCAGCTGAGCCGAGGTCCGGGCCACTCCACCCAGCCAGGCAGCTGACAAAATGATCGTGTCATATCAGTGAGAAGAGCTTGTGAAGCGCTGGTTCAGAACCATGGACAGCGCTGCTGCACAGCAGAGCAGGAGAGACGACGCTGGGAATCAGCACCTCCTTTTATAGAGAACACCACATGAAATGACATGAATGTGATGCAAAATATTTATTTTAAAAAGCAGTGATGTGGTGATTGGATTATGTTGGTTACGTAGGGAGCAGTTTGTTTTCAAAGTGCAGATTATAACCTGAGAAAATAGACAAGGTGCTCAGGTTGGCTGGCTTACTGCTGTGGTGCAGCTGAATCCTTAGAGCATTTCCTGTAATTCATTGGAGCATTACATTGTAGTTGCTCTGTGCTTAATTTCTTTTTAACACATACCATTGCAGAAAAATTAAATCACCTTAAATTAGACATTTTTGTGCTTTCTAAACATTTTATGTTTTTAATCACTGAATGCCAAACTACCTGCATAAAGTTAGTGATAACTTTATACACAAAAATAATTTTAAATTTTAATGTTTTTAGATGCGTTTGTTTCATTGCCACTATTCTTTATGCTGCAAAATCAATTACCTCCTGAGAGAAATTTGGCTGCATTTTCCTTGAATCAAAACCACAATGTGCTCTTAGCAATGTTTTGGATGAGTGTGTGTTTGACTATACCGTTTAATGATGTTGTCAGTGAAAACACCACTCAGGTGCCATTAAACCCCAGCAGAATATTTGCAGGCATTTATGCAAAATATGGCATTTCAGTTATAATGTGGCGGTTTACATAGAAGTATTATTAAAATGCATATAATAGTTAATGACAAAGATAAATTTTGGGTTGCTAAGAACTAAAATATTCTCTTTTAGATAATATTAAAAGGAGATGGTTGACTATTTGTTGCAGTTTTTTTAATTTATTTTTTTAAAAATAGTTCTCAAAATGTTTACACTTGTGTGTTGAGAACTCAGATGTAACATCATTGTCAAATCCTAAAAAAGAGGATAATAAGTGGAACTTTGTCATAAATCTCAATATAATATGTTAAATAACAGAATGTGAAGAAGTTAAAAAGTTGGAGTATTTGCAAAATTAGTGTCTTCATCGTAAATGCTACGTTGGATACAAATGTTATCTATTTCAGATTAATTTTTAAGAAAATATTTTGGGACATAGTGCAAGTTGTCTTGTGTAAAAAAGAAAAGTTGCTAAGTTACTGAATTTGTTTACCGTTTTTGTTGAACTATGAGCTCTAGTGTTGGAGAATCTTTATTAGTTGAATGATAAATCACAAAGAATAAATTTAATTAGGTGCCAAAATAAAATAATTTCTGTATATCACTATTTGGTTAAAGATTACTGTCACTG
The DNA here is from genome assembly GCF_001443285.1 of Poecilia latipinna. Lineage (NCBI taxonomy): Eukaryota > Metazoa > Chordata > Actinopteri > Cyprinodontiformes > Poeciliidae > Poecilia > Poecilia latipinna. The sequence continues at coordinate 817,850 of NW_015112625.1, forward strand.
ATTTTCGACTGAGTTAAAGCACTGAAAGGGGCTCTTAAACTTGATCATTTCAATTTGCCCACATCCAGAGGACTCTGCACACATTTGCGCAGCAGGAAAGTGAAACCAGTCTGGCCCCTGAGCTTTTGTTTCCAACAGTGGACAGCGGACCAGCCGTTCTCCATGTACTGTAATTGAGAGGGCTAATATCCAACCAGGGCCATTTGTATATGTACCCATTTGCATAATCGAATAGGCATGAGTTAAGTGTTTTCCACCAGTGTGTTAATAACACTGTCTGCTAACGTGTGCGGTGTGTTTCATGGCTCATTGCTGCCATCAGATCTATCTGTACCTTTCTACCTGGGATGATTTATTTTTTTCCCATCTGTGCCATAAATGATGCCGGTCTTGTTCCGTTCTTGTTTCTATAGGATGTGGATCTAATGTTGAGATCCCATGTGTGGCCGGTTAGGCAGCTGCTGGGCTGCAGGTAATTTTCATGTGTCAAACAAACCAGACTGGACACGCTGACTGCAACAGAACAGTGAAAGAAGAGATGGCAGGAGCTGAACATATGAAATATAGCTGTATGAGTTTTGTTTTTGAAGAAGAAACTGGATATTTTCCCCAACTTGGTCTGCTGGGGCTGTCTCTGAATCTACATTCTGTCTGCTACAAATGTGATCTGAGAGATACGTTTTATCACATATCTCTGACTCCACGGTATGCAGAGTATTCACCAGAGACCCCTGTTTACAGAGAGGGAAGAGGGCAAAGCTGACAGCATCAGCAAAAGTGCAGTTTCTGCAGCACTGAGTGCACAGGTTACTGAAAGGTAGAAGGAAACTCAAGAGAAGCTCACCTCAGATGTATTTAATAGTTGCATAGCAACAACTCAGAGCTTTTCAGCAGATGTAGCACCAAGCAAAGGCTTGTTTTGTGTTTGACAGAATGTGGAATAATGGGTAATGAAAAGAGGAAAAAAAGCAGTGCAGGAAGACGTCTATTTTAACTACGTTTATTATCTTTATCCTCATTTGGTATGCTGTTTAATTAGAAATGAAAGCTCCCTGCAGCCAGGTGCAGTACAGCAGGATAGAGTGGGGGAATACTACTGGACCATTTCTCTGACAACATGAAAAGCTTGTTGGAATATAAATATATTTCTCTCAACGGTTTTCATTTGTGCCTGATCGATTAGAAATAATAAAATTGTTGGTCTTTTTTCTACCACATCGATGGTAGAAAGAAAAAATGTCTCTCTACAGATCCTTTGTCTGCTGGTATCAAGTCTAGAGACATGTGCTGTAAATCTGAGTTATACATTCTGTTGCTTCTTCCGCCTTGTCATCATTGATGGATCCAGCCTTTATGCTCTGTACCAGAAAATTCTGGAGGAGAATGTCCAGCGATTAGTTTGCAGTCTTAAGATCAAGTGCCCTTGAGCTGTGCAGCAGGAGAATAATCCAAAGCACAACAACAACTCTACACCTGAATGCAAAAACAAAAACAAATGAAGTTTGACAGACCAGTCAGGCTTGTAAACCTTCGAAGGTAGCTGACATTAGAACAAATGTTGGGGTGCCGCATGGCTCAGTAGGAGAGCAGGCGCACCGGATACAGAGTTAGTCCTCAATGCCATTGTCCCTGGTTTGATTCCAGGCCAGGGAGGCTACGAACAACATAAAAACATTAAAAAAGAGTAGACTAAAATAGATGAGGAGCGAGGTGGAGGTATTGGCTGCATTATACTCTTAGGAGGCAACGAAGCTGTGTCATTAAGATTTATTTTTACTGATAACTAATGGAGGTGAGAGGTTTCAGTTTTGAAAAGTAGACGGAGACTGTTTCTCTTCCCTGGGTTGGTCTGTCGACCACCACCTACTTGTGGTCCGTAGATTGACCTGTTAAATAGCTTTTTTGTGGAACGTGACCCATAATTATTTGTAGAAAATATGCCTGTTTGCATATTTTTCCATGGAGCATATCTGAAATACTCAAAGGAAAATGCAGCTTCGGAATCTGAAATAGTTTGGCAAATTGCTACCCGACATGCCATTGGCTAGAGTTTGCAAACCAGCCAATCAAGGAACAGCATTCATTTCTCTATAAGGAAGCCTGTAGATATTATGTTGTGCCGAAATGGTTTCCACTCAGGATAGTAAGATGTATTTGGTGTTTGATCTATTAAAATGAGCAGTTTTAATAGTTTAACAGTTTGACCTCAGTTACATGAAAGATTTTGCTATATACATTTTTTTTTTCTTGGGATTTGGTTTGGAGAATCTCTCAAGAGATCCCCCTTGAGATTTAGGGGGATATCAAGTTTGTTTGGATTTTAGCTCTGTATCATTTATTGTAGTAAAATCGGAAGAAACCCTCAGAGTGTTGTGGGATATCTATGTTTCATGCATTTTGTCATATTCAGGTTTTCGATCATGTTTTTGCTTTCAGTCTAAAGAAAAAAAAGCTGAAATTTGTCCTGTTCGTCCTGCAAACAGAGAAGTTTTCTCCCAAGTCCTCCTCAACATTTAAGCAACAAACAGACGTCGTCTTTGTTTCAGTTGCATTGTTGTCTGGGGTTGCTGGTCTCGTCTTCTATCAGCGACCTTCTGATACGGTCTGCTTTTCGGCGCGGAGAAGATGTGTTCTGTTAGGAGGCCAAATCACAGAACGAAGAAAGTCACAGGGTTATCTATAAATCAGACATGTTCTCCCACCTCGGCCCTTTAATGCACTGACGCACCCTGAAGCAGAGCAGGCTGTGTTAAATGGAGGGTGATCACTGATTGTAGATGTTTTTTTTACAGATGTGGCTCAAAGCACACACACACAACTACAGTATTACATAAGTACATATTGTATTTGTGTGCAAAGTTTGGATTTTTATGCAGATGGAGTTCAAGGTTCTTGGGTTTTTACCACAGACGCAGAAGTGGGTCATAGATAAGGCAATGAAGAAGGATAAATCAAAATTTTTTTGGTGAAAATCTGCACACTAGCCAGGTAAAATGCTTTTGCCTTTCCTCATGACAACCCTCCCGCTCCCCTCCTCTCTGATTTAAAGCGTGTCTGTGTGTTGGGATGAAGTGAGAAGATGAAAGCGAAATATGGAACAGGTGCCCAATATTTCTCACTTTTTTTTACTCATTTAGCTACATCCGACTTCTCCTCACCTGCTCTTAGATCAGCTAAAGAAGGTGAAAGTGTCTGCGTTCACAGAAACACTCCCGACCCCTGTCGTTAACTGCAACACGTCGAGCTCATGCATTATTCATTCCCTCCGCCTTCACCTCCTGCCAAAAGTCGTGACTGACTTTTGGAAAGGGACGAGAAAATCCGAAGCCTTGTGAACCAGATTTGCCCTTCTGCATTTAAATCAATTACCTGAGACCACCTGTGTGTGAAAAATGGTGACACATTGTGATAAACAGCTTCTTACTTCCAGTCTGCTTATCTGCAGTGCAAAGTAAACATCACATGAAGCTAATTGACGGAGTTTTTGCAGACTAATCCAGCCAAGTTTCAACACAAACTATGTAATTAGGACCATAATCTTTAAAATTAATAATAAATCAAGCAGCTCCCTCCACTCAAACCCTCGCCAGTCTCTCTCTGAGCCATAACTGTCAGCATAAATAACCTCTCTGGGTCCTGATATGATAAATCCCCCAGAGAGAAAAATTACCCAGGATGCACACAGAGAGAGAGCGGAGTTCACGAGGAGAATGAGCTGCATGGTCACAGTTCGTTCTCTGCACTAAAATGTCTCCAGGGCGGGAATTCATCCAGAACTGACCTGTTTCACTCCTTTTGAAAACCGGAAAAACATTAGTAAGTTTGTTACACTCACAGCTGCAGACTGGAAGTTTACACTTTACAGAAACATTTCAGTTTGTTGCTTCAAATTGCAACATTTAGAAGCTGTAAGTTATATTTCAGTGGTTGGAAATCAGAAGAGGAGACCAAACAGAGAACAAATCAGAAATGTAATTGAGATATTCTGATCTGACAGTTTATAAACAGAAAATGAAACAAAACTCTGCGTGGAAAACACCGGAGAGAAATCTAAGTGACAAAAATATTCCAGAAACGTCGTCTTCCCATTGACCCAAAAACTGAGAGGGAACACAAAGCTGACGACAGAAAACTCCAACAATGTCTCTCATTTTGAGAAACCAACCAGATTAATGTATCGTATTTTTGGCTTGTGGTCCAAACGACCCTGATGACGGGTCGGCCAGCAAAGTTGTCTTCTCAAAACTTTAAAATCTCAGTTGAATATTATCGTCCTTGGAGTCGCTGTTAAAATGATTTTCTCATTATTTTTATGTGATGAATCATAATTTAAAAATGTTCTGTGTGTGACATGCAGAATTGAATCCAGCTCACTTGATAAAAATGTCTTCAAGCTTTCTCAACCAGATGACATCTAATTAATCACATTCTGTAAATTTGTCTTGCAAACAGTAAAGATTTGAGATGAGGAAAAAATTATCACAAGAGAAACAACCAGAGATCCGTGTTCACACCACCTCTGTAATTGGACACAAAATCTCAAGTCAGTCACATTATTATTCTCGCTGTACTTTGTGTGATTTTCACTGGAAACGAACCTGGAGTTTGTTGCTGGAGCTTGAGGTTTAAGAGCTTTTTCAGGGAGCTGAATTGCACCTTCGGGGCACTTCTTTTCCTTTTTTTTTTTTTTTTACCAGAACACACCAGTCAGATCTGTGACAGCGTCTAACCTCAGGCTCTCCACTGCACCCGTCTCTTACCCCGCCCAGCTTCTCCCTTTTGGCCCATCAATCACTCCGGCCTGCATCACGCTCTAGTAAGCTTGACTGGCACTAAGGAGTGAATCTAGCTTTGCCAACGCTGGGTGTGTGGGGCTGTTTACATCCTCATATTTCCGTTTTCCTCCTGGAAATGTCCTGAAAGGAAGCAAACGACTCAGGATTACTTTAAAGTTCTGGATCAGAGCAGCTCTTTGATTCTGGTAGATTTATCTCATCCTCCTACCCTGATCTTTATCCGCTCTTGCTCCTTATAAAGGCCAAGAGGCTGGTCACATCAGCTGGTCAAGGACCGTCCTTGTCAGGTCATTTGCCGTATAAACTGCCCGTCTCCTTTGTGCCTTTAGTGCTCACTCCGTATCCGTTTATTGATTCCACCGCTGATCCCTTTCAGGCAGGCCTGAACGTGCATCTCTGACTCCGAAACATGTCGCGCTGCTCATTACAGCATCTGAGCGGCGTCCTTCTTTGTATCAGCACGATGAGCGGTGACGGCGCTCTGAGTCGTGTCCTTTTGTTGTGTTGTGGGTTGTTGTTTACTGGAGTGAACTGGGAGCCGTTTGTAAACCAAAGGCTGAGCCGTAAAGCCGAGTTAGGTCCAAGGTTGAGCGCTGACCCAATGTTTTTTTTCTTCTTCTCCTTCTTCCTCACACCACATGGCTCACTTTTTTTTTCTTTGAATCAATGACCCAGAAAGGCACACTCCCTCTAAAATCATTAAATGCATCATGCATTTTCTCCTTCCTGCTCATGCCTGATTGATAACGAGGCAGTAATGGATGTTTTTTTTTTTTTTTTTAACTAAAAATGATAATTAAAATGTTGTGGAAATCCAAACTAGATCATTTCAGGCCTAGACTGTTAATTTTAATTCATGAGCCAGGAATGTCTTGAGAGGGTAATGAACATCATGGCCATCCACATTTATAAACCAGAGTAAATTAGAGCTGTGACAGCCTCTAATTAAGTCTCAAGTCAGAGCGAATGATTATTTTGCTGTTTTGTCATGGAAATGCAGAAAGCAAGGACAGAAATAAGGAGATGTAATTGGAGTGACATGCGACAGGATGAAGACAAAGTTCAGCAGGGAGGTTGGAACTGAAAGTTTTGACTCTTTAGAGGAGGTGGGAATAGGATGAAGGTTTTTTTTTTGCAGAGGCACCAGATGGCCCATCTGCTCCTATTCTGGCCAAGAAAGGCTCTTTGGCTTCTTTTGTCCTGCTTTCACAGTGTTTGTTCAGTCTTTCTGGATGACTCCCCACCCACCTGCACTCCGGTTCGCCTTCTTGTCCCTCACAGAGAGTCATTTCAAGACATCAAACACCTTTCCACCAACAGCGTGGAAAGGTACAGAATTTGATTTGATTTGTTTTCCTGGTCGGGATGGTGATGATAGAAAAAGGAACATTTCCATACTTAATATCCTATTCCTCCTGTCTGCAGAAGAAGCCCAAATAATCACCCCTCCACCACCGTGCTTGATAATACTGCCTATATACTCCTTTGATATATTACCTTGGGATATTTAAATTGTGGTGCCGCACTTTTTCAGACTCATTTGATGAAAGAATTACAGACTGAGTAAGTTTGGCCTTTTAAGCCTCCTCAGATTGATGGACAGCAGCTGATTTTCTAAATCACTGCTGATGTCTCTGCTTTTTGGTAATTCCTTCAAGCACCCTTACAGGCTTTAGAACAGCAATCTGACAAAAAACTTAGGCTTTTAAGAGCTTCTCAGACTTTATGATGACTAATTAATCAAGTGGATTTGATTAGATGCACCTGGCCTCAATTTTTCCTCTTAATCCTTACAGAATAGGTCCTTCTTCTTAAAAAATCAGGTTCTACATTTCGTGCAGCTTTTGCCGTTTCCAGCGTTTGCTATTATACATTCTGCTAGCCAGCAGCTTTTTAAATTTGGTGTTATGTCTCTGACCATTGGCGTCGTGATACAAACATTTCACTACTTTTTGTTCTTTGCTATGACTACAGCAAAACCAAAGTCAAAAGTCATGTCTTCTGTGGTTGACTTAGGTTTAACATAAAACAAGAACAGCAACCAAAAGAATTGGACCAAACCTTGACCTGGCTTATTGGATATACGGGATATTTTTATGGGTGTTTCTATAAAATTGTTCTGGTATTAAAAGGTTCATTCTCATCTGACCATAGTATTTGGTTTCACTTAAGATCTCAGGAACATTTGGCAAACATCTTTCATTTATGTTTGTGATGGTAGGACAGAAAAAACGTTTCTCTGGCATGCCTCCCAAACATCTGATCCAATAAAAAAATGTTGCTTACAAATCTCATTAACTTGACAGAAATGTACTGGGAAGAAATTTAAACTGATTAAATTAATAATTTGTTATTCCAATCATTATAATAAATCTCTCCTATTCTCAAATTGAAGATTGTACTAAAAAAAAAGTTCAGAGTGAGATTTTAAATTGCAATAAAACACATTTTAAAACAACCGATTAAAAACATTTATTTTTAATGTGGAAAGAAAAAATGCGATATGTATTGAGTCTCATTAAATAATAAGTAATACAGAATACATATTACAAAATAATACACCAAGATCTTTGTTTAAAACAGATACTTTGCTTTAAATTATCATTTTTGAGCATTTTACAGACATTTTCTCTAAAACGGACTCACGTCATACAAGAAAAGAATATTTTTTTAATACTTAACCTTGCCCCTCCACACAATCTCTGTTCATGACATGTTCTCCCTTGAGACACTTGAATAGAAATGGCCCATTAAAAAAAAAAACCTGTCCGTGGCTGTATGACTAATATAAGCCATCCTGTGTTTGCAGCTGTTTATTTTTTCCTCTAATTTGAGCAAAATCTGCTCAGTTGGAAGCAGTTTCTTTTTCCTGTTTTTATTTATTAACCTAACATGTGGCTTAAATATGTGACAAGCTAAGAAAAGGTAACCTAACACAAATCTGTTTAGAAATCTGTCCCTGCAGCGTTTGTGGGCTGGAACATCTGTTATGGCCTGTTCTAATAAACAGGCGCCTATAAGTTCAGTTCAACATGGAAACAGAGATTACAGGCATTAATTGTAAATGAGGAGAAATTCTGCAAGTATTTCAACATACAAACTATTGAAAAGTGAGATAAAACAGAGCACAGGTTGTGTTCCTGCTGCTCAGATAGTCTGTCAAACTAAATGTGCTTCTATTTGCATAAGAACTAGAAGCCCCGTCTTACGGGATGGATCCTGTCATATCTCTATTTTAAGGGTGGCTAAATTTTCTCACTAATTCCCAATGTTCTGAAATGTGTAAGAGACGGCTTAACACCGTGCACCATCTTCGGTTTCTATGACGACCGTGATCCCTGTATAATAATCGGATTCCCACCGTAGCTGTTAAAACACTCGTTCCTGCTCGATCTAGGCAAATTACAACAAGAAAAACTGTGATGAGGAATCTTGACTGTTCTGGTAGACAATTCTGTGAAGATCTGACGGGTCAGACCCCAACACGTCTATTCATAACCACAGCGAGGCTTTGGTTTTGAATGAAAAGAAAGATTTCAGGTGTGCATTTTGATTTAAGAGGAACAGAGGAAGAAAATGAAGACTGCATTAAGCAAATTAAAAACATTTAAAGTGATTTTTGACAGTTATTTATCCCTGGATTCAGCTCCTTTTTGCTTTCAATTCAAGTTCAAAACTACTTTATCATAAAGTTGTAGCTCATCATCCAAGTATCTTCAAGGAGGAGTCGTGCATGGTGAATCTGAAGAGCCCTCTGACTGAAGACTGTTTCTTAATCACATAATAGTTTCATAATTATTAGGACAACAGAGATGATATTCCACAGTGACACTGTAAGTTGTTGCCAAGGACTACTAATCCTCTGCTAATGTCAAAATGAGGCAGCAGCATAATTTTGTTAAACAGTGTGTTTGTTTAAAAGCAACAGCCTGAATGAAAAACCAACGTAATCCAGTGGAAAGTACTTTAGTTTGAATAATTGTGCCTCCTCTAACTTCTTGAAACGTACAACTGGTGCTAAAAATGATTAATTTTGAGTATTCAATGAAAACTTCCACACTGAAGAGAGTTGTTAAGTATCAGTATTTACTAATTAGGAATAAGTGGACATTTTTAATTTCCCAACAACATGCTATTGTTGTAATTAATGCTTTGGTTTCATTTTTAAGAAGAAATAGCCTTTTCTTATGTTTTTATGAACAAAACATAAAACATTAATGGGTATTGCTGGAAACTGGGCATCAAATGAAATTCCTGCCTAAATCCTTGGGCTGCATAAGTTTGTTTTTTTTGCACGTTTCTTTTAAATATGATTTGAAATTAGACAGAAATAGGTGACTTGTTCTGCATATTGTGTTCACACCCAGCTCCGCTGTACCTCCATGTTGTAGCGGTTTTACTTGAGTTGTTTTTAACCTTGGATATTAAATGTGAAAGCACCTGAACACATTTGTAGAGGAATAACAGACAGTGTCATGACAGTAAATATAATGCAGATAATGAAAATGGGGCATCCTTCAGAGTACGAAGAAGCTACTCTGTAAGAGACATCCACCCAGGTTTAATTGCATCCTCCATTTCCAGTCTCTGGGTTTTGTTTTGTCATTTTTTTCCGTCTTGCATTATATCTGAGAGCAAAGGGGCTGACTCCATTAATTCTTTTCACTGGCACTGTCTTCGCCTTTCACATTTATCTCCAGCTCAGCGTATGACAACTATAGATCCTCTCTCCTTTGCACAAGACAAATGACCTTATTACCAAGGAGGACCATTCAAAATAGGATCATGTCAGGCATGGCGAAATGCTTTTGAGAACGAACAGAGCAGCTCCGTGAGCCGTGCGCCGTTTCTCTGGGAAACCATCAAAAGGCCGTTTTACAGACCAAACGAGTTTTTAGAGCTTGTTTGGGCTTTCAGCTCGTATCAAGAGGCTCATCCAGAACCAGCGCTAAAGTAGACAGCAGTATAATCCAATACTGTCCAGACATTTCTAAAAGACTCCCTTCAGCAGAACACAATTGTTTTACCACAATGAAGTTTCTGGTTTACTGGTAGGTACTTGTCTTGCTCGTCACTTTGTGTGTAGTTTTCAATGTGCTTGCATGCACTCTTTCCCCTCCATATGTTGTCATAGCACTGAGGGCCAGAAAGATAGGCCAGGCACGCAATGTTCTCCCTAGTGGGAAATTAGCGTCCTCATGCATAATTGCAGGATAAGATAGCAGAGGCAGGATGCATTTTCCTCAGTCGTGTACATGTAGCCCTGAAGCCCTGCTACATTATCTGCACATCACTGTGAGGAACTTTCTTTGCTGAATAATTCATTCTCACAGCTGTTTGCGCAACAGTTGCAAACCAGGTGAGTTCAAGCAAGTCAAACAAAAGACGTCGTCCTATAAAACCAGAGCTGTTCTCATACGATTTATTTTTTTCTTTAGAGAAGAGTGGGAGATAAACAAGGCCACTGTGTGTAAGTGTCCAATCACAAATCATCAAGGCTAAACCATGATGGCAGATATTAAAAGCATGACTGATGGGCTAATAAACCTATCATATTTGTGTCAGTCATCCAGAATGGACTCCCTGTCCTCAAAGTGGTTTCACTGGATTTGCATAAATTCAATATTCCCACACAGATCACCTATTACTAAAAAAAAATAAATATTTATTAGTTTATATAAACCTAAACAATTTACATATTAGAAAATTACAAAGGAATTTTAAAAATCATTTCTAAAGATTCTAACAGCATTTCCTCACCAGCTTTTTACATTTAGAGATTGAAATACATCTTGGCTCATTCTTTACAAAATAGCTGAAGATCAGTCAGATTAGATGGATCTGTTTTCATATTTTTTCCTCATTTGAATGTCAGTTTGAACTTTGACTGGGCCATTCTAAAACATTTCACTGTATGATTAGGCTGTATGAAGCTTTTTTTTTCTTTTTTTTATTTAGAAATGCCTTTATGCCAGTTCCTAATTTCTGCTTATTGGCATCATGCTGCCACTGTGATGTGTTACCATACAGATAATTTGTGATTAGAGTGCATTCTAATTGGTGTACCAGCAAGACAATGGTTTAAATTTTTACACAAATGATCTGAATTTCTTACAGATGCTGATCATTTTATTTGGACCCAAACAAGAAATTTTAAGCTTTTCTTTTTTACATTTTTTTGGAGGACAAAAATTCAGATTACTTGTAATAGCTACATCAACTCTTTGTTGAATTTAGAAAACCTGCCACTTATTTCTGAAATTTCAGATGTACAATTTTCAGCGCGCCTCTGTTTAATTACTTCAGTCTGAACTCCATTTTCTTGGCACATTTCTTTTCAACACTTCTGATTTAAAAGTGAAGCACTTGTGGTGATAACTGCAATTTTTGAGTTGGGAAGCCAACGTTGAACACTGAATGCTCGAAAGTGGCTGAGAAATATGAAAGTAAAATTACAGTGCAGAGAAAATGTTACACTTTTTCCCAGAACCACCTTTACGTTTTTTCCATCTTGGCACGGCCCACAGCTCCCATTCTGGGACGCAGTAGTGCAGATTCTGTGAAGAACGAGTAAAATGGAAACCCTGTGCATGCAAGCATCTTCAGCACAGCTTGTTGATACCACAGGTTTAGCCTAACTGAACTTGTTCCCACCTGAGTGACTTGTCGAATCATTCATCCTGGCTCTTTGCCCCTCAGGTGAGCTGCGCTCCTCACTCGATGTTTATGCAGGTTGTCAACATTTGACAGCGGATGAAACGGGGCTGACAGTTGGTTTCCCCTTCGCCTGATCAGTGTGGACCATTGGCGCACAGCTGAAGGTCAGAGTAGGGCACACACAAACACCGCAGCACCCCGAGATGCATGAAAAATTGTCCATTTGAGAGCAAAATCTATCACTGAATAAGAAGTATCAGGATTTTTTATTAGCTTTCATTTTGTTTTAAGTTTTTTTTATATAATATAAAATTAAACATTTTCTAGTCTTTTTCTCAGAAATCAGTCATTTTAGGTTGTTTTTGCTGGGCTGCAGGAAATTCTTTGATTTTTCCCCACATCAGTTCTTTTCACAGCTCACAAACAGACTACACAGCTGTTTTGTCTCTTGAACAAGGACCAAATGGTTGTCATTTCCCACTAACAACTCGTATTTTTCTTTAAATGCCACAGAAATGCATTCAGCTGGAGCTAAACGGAGAGCAAACACTGTCAAATGTTGTGATTCTGCTTTCCTCCCGGCTGTTCTCCTTTTGAAAATCAATATCTCCACGTTGCTTCTGTGGATTTTTTCCACAAGATAAAACCATAAGGGCAAGTTTGTCTACCCAAGGTCAGAAATTCACTGTGTTTTCTGACACATCTTAAAGCAGTAATGAGTGGCATCTTTTTAGAAAGCTGCAGTTTCAGCTTTAGTTTCAGTAAGAAAGATTTTTACCCATTTATCTGTATGTGAAAGTATTTTTAATGGCTATTAACCACATTTCCTTTTGTTTCATTTCACTTAAACACACCCATGTCTTAAACTACCAGATCCAAATCATGACTTTAAGCTTTAAGTCAAAGCTCATTTGGGAGAGTTTATGTTTAATGATCTGCTGCTGCATTTCAGGGAAAATCACTCTTTTTTTCCATAAGTAACAAAATCTTCAAGTATTTTTATCTAATATTAAAATTTATTTTATCTGAAACATCTCAGTGTGACAAAGTAGAAACTGAAGGAATTTGAAAGAGCTGAAGTGGTTTTATAACTGAGGTACTTTTAAAAAATTTTAATTTAGCTTCATCTTAAATACATGCAAAGATTCATCTAAATATTTGTGCTAAATATTTTAAACATCTATTAACCTGACAAGGCCTATTGACTTGCTTTTGATAATCATGATTGAAAACTGCAAGGAGTTTTCCTGAGCTTGCATGAATAGTACAGAATAGAACAACACAGAGAATAATTGGAAAGGAACGGAAAAGATCCAACATAAAACGTCTGGAATCTTCCAACAATTTGAACTTTTTATGCCAATTTAAATGAACTCAAGCAATTCTGTCATAAATATCCTGTTAGAACAATGACTGAAGCTTCTTAATGACTACAAAAAGTGAGTAGTTGAAGCAACTAGTTAAGGAAAATGTAACCGGTGCTTGTAAAATGGAATAGAAAACTTATTTTTCTGAAGCTCCTGAGCCTCAGCAGCAAACTCTTTCTAAAACAGCTGCTATGTCTGATTTTGAAAAGTTTCCAGTTTCCAGTTTTTGCATACATTTCTCACTTTCTGAACTGCTTGTGCTGTGGAAAAATGTCTCCCCTGAATAAGTAGGGATATTTCTTCACATTCCCACATGGAAAAATGAACAGCTTGTTCAGTCGAGGGCTATCAGCTGCAGATGGCTGAAGACAATAAACATGATCAAACATGGAAGCTGGTATTTTGAGGCCTGATGCTTAAAGATGATGTAATCTGGCTCTTTTTTTTCTTATTTTCTTCCCAAAAGGATCTTGAAAACTTTTACATCAATGTGACCTTTCATTTCAGCGTATGATTAAATGTCCTGATTCATAACTTCCTTTCCAACCATAAACAATCTAAGTTGTGTAATGAGATGTGTGGGCTGCCCCTCACTATTAATGGCTTCAATAAATCACCTATTTATCTGAGCTGACGAGTGGTGCTGAGTCTCAGCACTTCCCTCTCCCAGCAGCAGCCACCTTCAAGCCATCCCGTCCTGTAATCTTGATTAATTCTGTTTACCTTGGAGCAGTCATTATATAGAATGGCTCCTATGATTTCAGCAGACTTCTTGTTTTGTAGGTTGGAGGTTGACCTCGATGTTGTTTGGCTCCTCATTTCCCCTCAAGGTTACTGGGTTTTGTCGATTTGAAACGGAGTAAAAATGTTGGCTTTCTTCGCATTTCTTGGATTCTCATCTGCAACACAAACAGCGTTATATACAGTACCTCTTTTTAACATTTTGTCACGTTACAAACACAAACCTTATTACATTTATATGTTTATATTGCGATTGTGAAAAATGTTCCCTTCATTTATATCCAGCCCCTAAATAAAACCCATTTGCCTTCAGATGTTGCACAGTTGATAAACAAGGTACATTTGTGTCTTATCCATCTAAATCCAGCTGTTCTGTGAAGACCTGAGATGTTTGTTGAGCAATCAAGAAATACACCAGACAAGTTATGAAATTAGTTATAAAACAATGTCCCAAGCTTTGAGCTCCTAAAAGAGAGCAGTTCTGTATGGTATGACCACAATGTTGGCAAAACTGAAAAAACTGATCAGCGATTTGTCCGAGTATTAGCAAAGCTGTCAAAGGTAACTTTGGAGGAACTGCAGAATCTCTTGGCATCATAAATATTAACTGTATTTATAAATATTACCACTGTGGAAATGGAGCAAGAAGAAAGACATTGTTGGGGGAAAAAAAACTATTTGTAGGTTGCAAGTTTGCATCTCGGCATTTTAGGCATTCCATATAAGAAGAATCAAGTATGTTAATTGCTTGATTGACTTTATTAAATCAACACTGCATCCAGCATAAAAGTAGGCAGTTGCCTGTGTTTGTGCAACATTAAACTTGTATGTGTGCTGGTTTGTGTGTGTTTGTATGCAGAACATTTTGTGGGACAGAAAATACACACAGCATAGCAGTGGTTTGAGACTGTGGGAATGTTTTTTATTCGGAAAGCTTCAACTAAGTATAATCAGGAAAAACATCACAATTTTAATTGTTCAGTTAGTCTTTCTTCAGAAGGGAATCTGAAGCTGATTACAATTGATGGGAAAATGGATGGAGGTGAAAAAATGTCAGTCTCAAGGGGGGGGGGGATGCTGAGGGTTCATCTTCCAGAAGCACAACCCTAAGCCTTTATTGGAATAGATTTGATCTATGGCTGGACTTAAAAATATAAATTCTCAGACAGTTTTTCTCCAATCTGACAGAGTTAGAGCTGAAAATGGACAAACGTTTCAGCCTGTTATGTAAAAAGCTAGTAGACATTTACACAGCATTGACTCCAAGGGACTGAATACAGATGCACACCACACTTTTGAGATTTTGAACATCATAATTTTCCTTCTACTTCAAGGAAATGTTCTGCTTTGTATCGATCAGTTACCTGTACAGTACAGTATACAGTGCTGTATGTTACCAGGTGGATTGTTGTTGCGATGTGCCGTTACAATTTGAGGAGGAAGATTTCTTTTAACATGCTGATTACAGCAAAGATGACACAGCATGCCACTTTCCCCGAAGTCTGAGACATGAATAAAAATCATGGCAAATGGCTCTGCCTGCTCTCCATCTTTGCGTCTCTATTTGCCTAATGATCATGCAGGAGAGGGTCCCACTCCAGCTACAATGCTGCCTGATTGTATGGTCCTCAGCATTAGCAGAGATAGCATGTGCAGTGGGCTTACTTTCCCCCCCATCAGGTCATAGATGATGCCTCATTCTGCGTTCACTTTGTCGTTTTACTACCTTTTTCTCACAGGTAGATAAATGGCTGAAACAAATCTGTGCACTTTGGTGCCGTTTAGCTCGGTTGGATGAAGGTCAGCGATTATGTCTGATTTTGTGTTTTGACAGAACGATTGTCTGGATGTAGCGAGTGCAAAAACAAATAAAAATGGATTGCAGATAATTCTGTGGCTGCAACACTTATCAAGCTGTAATGAAATAAATTTTAGCTCGGTATGGGAGGTGATACATCTCTTTATCTTTGTTAGAGCTGGGCGTAATACCAGCAGCAGTCCCATGTACTCAATTTGAGCAAGTAAAGTTGATTAGGCTCTACATGGTTGAATGTGAAAATTTTATGAGCTCTTGTAGAGTTTGTTGCAACAGGGGGAACTCATCTTGCTTCAAAGTTTCCCTCCACTTTTACTTAATACCTGAAGATCACAGCGCTTCTAATAGTGGACTAGAGATGGAGGAGATGGAAGAAAAGCAGGAAAAAAAAGAAAAAGCCACCCCCTTCCACACTGATCTCAAATGGAGCGGTGTAATAGAGCAATTTCAGCTCTGCCTGGAGCAAACTAGTCCTTTATTCACATTCTCTGGTCTCTTCCTCTTTGGCTAGATTGCCCCCAGCACCTCCACCCCTCACCCCCTGTAAAATGGAAGAGGATGGTAGAGCTATAAGCTGTACGGGAGCCACAGCAGGGACAGAAACAGAGCCCACATTAAGGACGTTACTGCTGCATTTATATGCATTGTTCATTTCTGCAGGCTCCCAGGGTTCTGGACCTTGTGCTCCAAGGTGACAGTGGCTTTGTTGAAGAAAGACCTGGCACACACTTACAGTATATGGGTCCCCCTGGTGGAGTACTCGAGGTCCAATCACATATGTAGCTAAACTAATCCAGCTGCACACTGAGAACAACCAAACTGATTATATTTTGGGCTTCAGGGCGTGTTGATGCCATCTATTTTACCCCAAATCCTATTTCTTGAACTACAGGAAATTTTTTATGTAGCATAATAGGTAATTATTTTTTTAGAACAGTTGTTTCGAGTCAGTTATTTCACAACCCTCTGGCACACACTCGGCCTAGTTATTAGCAGTTTTACTGGTCTTGTTATTGCCGTCATGACTCTATAAAACCAACTCTGCCACAGTTTTGTGCTCATGTGCCTATAGGAATAATTTGAGGCTTTGGATTAATATTACAGCTCTTGCATAATGCCAGAGGCAGTTGAAGCTCTAGGCTATCATGTTTCCATCTGTAAGGCATACATTGAGTAAGATTTTAGCATCGCCCCTCTGATGCTGCTCCTGTTTGATTTGAATCAGATATGAGGGAGTCAGCATAAAGCACAATAAAGCCCAAAGGGGCTGCACGTAGCAGAAGGCAGCAGAGGCACATCTGCTGTATGAGATATGACATACGCAAAAGCCACATGGCAAGAGACGCCATCGGCGAGTGCAGCAAAGTAACTATAGCAAAGTCAGGCGGCGTCTGACATTAATCGGCCTAATCCAGTGGTCACAAAGACAGGATGTTAAAATCTTTAAAAATCTGATTAAAAGAACCAAAAATGACAGATAGGAAACATGTCTTTAATAGTTTGGGTGTCCAGTTTCTACTTTTGACTTTGGATCAAAAATGTAGCGATTGAGAAGGGTTCTAAATGTACTGAAAACGTAATTATTCCCTTATCTGGCTCATCTGTTAAAAATCAGTTAAGATGAGTGAATTATCATTGATCAGGGAGGTTGAGAATGGCAAAAATGGATTATAAAAACTGTTTTTTTTTCTTTTTAAGTGCATCTGTGAGAATTTGGCAAAGCCATAACTCAGAGGAAAATTGTCTTCATCCTTTCCACATTAAATAATAATTAAAAAAAAAACATGAAAATAATACATAGTTACATAGTTGCATTTATTAAAATTCCCTTAAAAAGTAGCAGGTGTCAGCTTCTTGCAGCGGCCTCCTGAGTGCTGTAGATAGGGAGCAGCCATGAGGATTTGGACAGCAGGCTGTTGTGTGCGTTGACCTCAACCGGACTCCAGAGTTTGGCTCTGCACGTCGCCAGTCAGTCGGCCTCTTCTCTGTCTGATCGGATTGGGTCGCTTCTGAGAGACACAACTGTTCATCGGTGCCCAGTGGGGACCGACTGGCATTCTGCTCGTGCCAAACTGGCCCTGTTAAGATGTCCCACCAGTCCAACTCCACCCCCCAAATCTCCTGCTGTTTACAAAAAACAGGAATTATCACACCAACCCATTCTCCAGATCGCTACCTTTCATTATCCAAATTACCAAATTGGATCCACGCAAAGTTAATTTAAAAAGCTAATTTAAATTAGCAGTAATCTCAGTAGGAATATTCAAGAAATCAAGCCAAAATTAGCTAATTTGGTGCATCAGCTAACTACAGTTTGTTCTGCCTTTCATTTAATTTATTTACTCCTCATGCTTTCTCACTTCTACAGCGACGTCTCCTTCAGCGCTGTTAAGACTTCTTCCTTGTGTTTGTTTTGCTGCTCTGTCAGGAGAAATGAAAGGATTCAGAGTTGTTGCTGGGGATGGATGACAGAAAAGATTCCACAATAGGAATAGACGAGCTGCTGACATACTACGCTCCATAAAAAGAACATAATTGGCTCCCTAATTGCTCTCAGAGGCATGTATCACAGCCCCAGCCAGTTCTCGGCCCCGACTTGAGCCTCGGTACAAGTCCGGTGTCAGACTGTGTGATCTGACCTGAACCCGAGAAAGATGAGAGGCAAAAAGGATCTCTTTCTTCTCCTGATGGGGGGGCGCAGATCTGTTTATTGGCCTCAGGGGGGCGCTTGCTTCCCCAGCCAACTATCCCATTTGATGAGCTGTTATTACACGGACATGTCACATAGCATAACACACTTTCTTTGATTACTTAGAAGCATCGCAGGATGTTTTTGTCATGTTACAACCACAAGTTTGAATCCATTTCATTTATATTTTTTGTAATAGGCCAATGCTAAATGGTGCACAATTGTGTTGTGGGATTAATTGAATTTTCCTCGTCTTTTAAAAATTAGGTTTTGGTCCCATCTGATCAGATCAGCTTCTTGCTTTTCCTCCTGTGTGGAATTTAAAAACAATATTTCTTATGCCTTCCTTTCAGCATAACGATAATCTTGCATTCTCCAAATGCAATATTGAGTTCATGTTTACCTGTTATTCTTACACCCGAGCTGTGGATCTTTGTAGTTCCTCCAGAGTTCATAATGACAATGTTCTCTACATCTACTCGGCATCCCATGTCTCATGTTTTCAAAATGCCTCACAATTGAAAGAAACAGAAATGAGATATAGATCTGACTTATGTTCCAAATCCTCATAAGGACTAGACTTTTCATATCGGACGTGGTTTCTGGGAAAAACGACCGCAGGTGTTTGCTTTGTTGGCTGACTGGTCTGGTACCCAGAGGAGCTGGGTATGTCCAGCAACTGAATGTCATCCAAGAACATCTGTTCATCTCCAAAAAGTAGGAGTTGCTCTATTACTTTCATTTTTAGATGCTGCTTTGTCCAAATTATGAATTATGAAGATAAAACACAATGCAAAAATGAGCTTGTTTCTTTCAGCCTTTGTTATCTTCTCAGGGTGGTGATAACCTCCTGGCCTCCTCCTGGTGCCAGCCTGGCATATAATTACAGAGAAAATACCGGCTGAAGATAGAAAATTGTTATTTGATGAGCTATAAACACAACACCCCGATGAGTTCATGGCAACCTTTGCACACTTCAGGCACACCTTTATCCATATTAACTGATGTTTTGCTTTTATTCACTTTGTCATACCAGCTATATCTCCCCAGCTTGGATATTAGACCCTGTTAAAGTCAAAGTCAGTTATTGCATATGTAGTAAATACACCAAACCCTACTGAAATAGAAATGTATACCGTAATCCTAGGATTCATAAGTCCCATGCTGATTGTCGGGTAGAAGAAAGAACAACATAGACAAAAGAGCGTTTTCAGTGTCTGTTTGTCATCTCTCTGCTTCCGCCAGTCATCTGTGAAAGCTTTTGTTCTGCATCTGAGCAGGCAGAGTCCATGTGGACTCTCCATGTTTGCTCTCCTGAGAAGACGCAGCTGTGGATGAGAATCTGGTGAAGTTGGTAGACTCTGACTCATGAAGTAGAGATTTATTCAGGTGGAGATTTCATCAGCCCACGTGGAATTAACACTCTGTGGTGAAACTGGATGTTTTTGGTGTGTGGAATTGGAGTGATCTACTCTGACAGATTGGTGTGTCAGATGCGGTTCTCTGAAAAGTACACAGATTGAAGTTTACTCAGACAAATTCTGTCACTAAGCTTTTCAGGAGGCCAAAATAACTTAAATTGTTGTGAAACCGAGCTGGCGAAACAAAAAAACATGGCCACAAGCTTGACTTTGTGCCAAAGATATGCACACAGCTTTTTATAATAAATAATAAAAGATGAACCTTACTGAAATTTTGCGTTGATTGTAAAACAGGGGAACAATCAGAAATTTTTAGAGCAGCATTTCCTTTTTCAACGGTATAATTTTCTTTAAGTTAGTTTTAACAAAAACTCATAAGTAATCAGTAAAGTTAGGAAAAAGAAGATAACAATGAGTTTTAAGAAAAAAAAAAACATTTAATCTGCTTCCTAAAAGCTACCAACTTCACTGTTTTGTATCTTGGCTCTGACTTCTCACTACTTTCCAGAAAGAAAAACGGGATATTTTCTGATTATTTGGCGTTGAATCATCCAAGGATCTTCTTTCTAAATGTTCTACCTTTTGCACAACCAAACCGTTTTATACATCTTGTTCCTTTTGACAAATCCCACTACAGAAATGTGCCAGAGTTTAGTTGACATCACAGAAACTGCAGCAACTAAGTTATTAGTAATAGGGACATGCTTGCTTTCAGACACACCCTACAGACCTCATTTATTTTAATCACAGGTCCACACAGTACCCATCCTCCAGTGATGCATAACTTGGACATGGCAACAAGGAAGCTGCACCGCTGGCTTGGCTTCAACAAGCCTCGATTATTATCACAGGAGGGCTTCTAGAGGTGGAGGGGAGGAGTGTGCTGTTGCCTGGAGGTACCATTACAATGGCTGTTTATGTTCGAGACCTTAATGGTTATACTGGGCTCATCGTGATTATGATGGTGTCTCTAATTGTCCAAACCAGTGAGCCTTGTGTCGTGGAGCTGCAAAGGGTTAGAGTTTAGTAGCTGGCTGTTGTGCAGTGATTCATCCTTGTGCATTTTAATTCTGTGTGCAAATAATGTGAAGCTTGTGTCTGTGGATTGAAGAAGATGGGAGGAAGAGAAGAGAACAGGGAAAAATCACAGCTGGTGCTAAATAGTCATTAATCACTTAATTGATTAACGGTAATTTGTTTTGCTGCTTAGTGATGTGTTTGAAGCCACATATTCACAAACTACTAGAAATCCAAGCTTAAATCTTAAGGGACGATTTTCTATTATAGACGTCCAGTTTAATGATTAGCTTTTGTATTTATTGATCATTGGAGTGAACCAGAATCTCCTGTCTGGTGATGAGGGCATCATGCAGGATCCTCATACAAAGCCAATATTCCCCATCTTCATCCACTGTTTACCCTGCGAACCCCATCTCTGGGTTTCATCTGTGCAGGAATTGTTGTGATTTTATCCTGCATCATTCCAGAGCAATTTTCAGTTCAATTTTTACCTCTCCTGATGTTGCTCCATCTCATCCTACTGTCCATACTGAACACAAATCTCTTTAATGGCATGCACTTTCACAGTAAACTGTCTGAGAGTCTATTGCCAAAACCTAATAACCCATGTGTTTTATTTACCTCCCAGTTATGAAGATTGTATATCAAACCAGTGCTGAGAATTGTATCTGGAACAAGTACTTAGTGTTATGTTTTTTTCTGCCCGATGCTCCGTATCTCTGGAGCTTTGCTCCACCTGCGGTTAGGCTGATAACGACGAGCTTACAAATGAGTGAGCCTCCTAAATGAGAAAATCAAAACTCATGCGAATGCATTGTCATTCATGCTTGATGACGAACGATAAGCCTAAAGAGGTCTGAACACTGTATGGGCACAGTGTATCTGCACCGGCTATCAGCACTGTCAATAAGTTCTCTCACCTCGAGTCAGCCTGCTTTGGGAGGCTGTTGTGTTAATGAATCAGTCTGACACTTGAGGATAAGCTCAATTGAATAAATGATGTAAAATGACATTTTCTTCAATATTGTCTTAGTTCTTTTCTACACCTTTGAATTACAATGTAGTGGATTATGAAGGACTTCTGATATGGTCTTCTATTTGAAATGATAAAATGACTACGTGGTAATTTTATAATAAGACCTTAAGATATGGAGTTGAGATAAAACCCTAAATTAGTTAGAAATTTAAAAACTGCCATCTTGGTGCTAAGGAACATCACATCTTCTGGCATCTAAAGTTCATAACTAACATAGCAACTAACCTAGCAAATCAGGAATGAATAACTTATTTTGCAGCTGGTCATAATGTAAGAAAATATGTTTCACCTAGTTAGCGAAAAGATTTTTCTCAAACTGAAGTGATTCCTACTTAGTTTGAGTGGCATGCTACATGAGGGCTAGCTAGTTAGCTTTGTGGGATTAGCTAACACAATGTTTGTTCCCTTACATATTTATTCTGTTTGCTTTTTTGTCATGCTGACATGTTTCAACTCATTAAACACACTTTTATAGCTAACAAAGATAGTGAGTGTAAATACTATAAGTGGTTTTCTAATGATGAGAAAAAGATGAGTTTCTAGGATAAGCTCAGTTTGCGGCCTTTAGGTTATGCAGTTGGACTATGATCCAAAGCACACAGCGAAGATCCCATCCAACTCAAAAATACTTTTAACAGAACTGGTCACTTTATTAATTCAGTGTCAAATTAAGATGCTAAGGTGGCTACAAAGAGTTAACATGATAATCATCTTTATCAGTTTCATTTTTCCTCCAGTGCTCTGCCATAATTAATTCACATCTGTTTGCAACGGCAGATTGATGACAGTTGGACCGTTATTTCTGGTGAAGTATTTGTCGCCTCTAATCACACTTTCACATCCACTCTGTGGCACCTTCATCAGATTAGAAACCTGTCAGCTTCGTGTGGGTGTGCGTATTTCGAGCCGCGTGTGGAATCTCAGCGATCCAGCGACTGAAATGCGAAATCAGACCACCGATCTGTTGGAAGTGTCAATTAGATTCAAGATGTGGGTGCATGTGGTGAAGATGTCCCAAAACGAGCCGAGTTAATCCATAACTTGGACGTCGGCTGATGTTTAGTGACCCAGAGTTGACCCCAGTCAACAAGCATGCGGGAGGTTTTCAAACTTTTCAAAGTCGAAAAGTCGCGCGCTCTCGTCTTCATTGAAGAGTAAATCTGATAAGGCAGGGCTCGTATTCCCTCCAAAAAATGTCATCTCATGTTAGAATTTGTTGTTGCTGAGCAAAAAAGGGTTTGCTGTCACACAAAATACCACCACTGAAGTACCTCGTCCCCCTACTTAAAACTTTTATTTTTAAGGTGTCTTATGTGATCTCGCTCCTGCTCATCTCTTAGTCACTGAGTGTTTAGCCATTTTCTTGTTTGAGCTAATCCACATCAGCAAGCCACACACTCTAAACACAACTAAAAGGTCAGCTGCCAAGAGCCTGGAGAGAGCACTTGAAACAACGTCTGCTTGAAGAGGACATTAAGAGCTCCGGGAATGTTTTTCTTTCCTTAAGACGATGAAAGGCAGCTCAGACAAATAAAGAGACAGAAAAACATTATCTGCTACCGAACAATCGGGGAAGACGAGTCAGTTCTAATTCATCCTAATGAATATTTTAAAATGTGGAATCTGCTGCTTTTTGGTGAACCCGTCGCTGTGGAGATTATGCTTTGATTAGACCATGTCAGTTGGGATATCTGTGACTGAACCCTGCAGAGAGCAGGGTGTAGCAGAGGGAGGTGTGAAGGAGTGGGCGGGGGAAGAAACAAAGCTGGAGGGGGCAGGGCTAAATAAAGTCAAAGTTAAATGCAGTTTCTCTTTATGCATCCTTTCACCAAGGTCAAATACTTTTAAACAGCCTTCTCAACTATCATGTTTAAGAGAGAGTTTTTTCAGTAACATTTTTTAAACAAAAATTCAGTTTGCTTTCAAAAAAACGTGAATATTAAGTAATCTAGAAAGATTTTGAAAAGAAAATGTGTGATGCATCAGGAATACTACTGATTGGTGAGCAGAAATTCACTGATATCATCCACAACACTGGAAAGACAGAAAAAAGCTAAGGTTCAGGAACCTGGTTGTTCAGAATGCTGCATTAGACGTTAGAATATAAATGGAAAGTTAAGTGGACGGAAAACAGATTTCACCAGGTCATGTTACCAAAGATGTCTTGAACATTTTACCTGAGCTCGGAAGAAAAAGGAGGAAAAAATACTGGACTACTGCTCAGATGAAAGTATATTGATCATTTTCAGTCAGAAATAAAACTCCTAAGGTGCGTTCACACTGCAGGCTGAAGTGACCCAATTCCGATTTTTTTGTCGGGGCCGTTCACACTGCCAGTAAAAGCGACCTGTATGTGTTCTGGAGTCTGAACGGGCAAACGACCTGAAAGTGTCCTGCATGCGCAGTAGAGGGCGCAATAGAGTCAGCGTTCTCAGTGTTCTGCCAACCGCCATAAAAAGAAGTGCTCAGTGTTTGCGGAAGTAAACATGGAGGCTAACAGTGGAGCTTAGCTTACATATTTGAAGTTGTTGTCCGGCCAGAGCAGCATATTAACAACTTAATCCTCATATAATCCGTCATGGTTGTTGTTTTTCTTCCCACTTGCGCTTATCAGGACGCAGAATAGTGAGATTTGATGAGAATCAGTGACGTTCAGTTCGGATGAATGCGACCTGGACGTTAGGTCGCATTTGAATCGGATACGTATCGGATATGGGTCACATTCGAAAAGAATCCGACCTGTGCTGTTCCCACTGCCATGGAAAGATCGGATACAGGTCGCATTACGTCAAAAAAATCAGAATTGAGTCACTTCAGGCTGCAGTGTGAACGCAGCCCTAGAGTCTAAAAGGAATCTTTTAGCTTAAAATCTTAGTTTTTAAAACTTTAAGCTTTAAAAACCGAGTTGAATGTTGTCAGTTCATTGTGTTTTCTGCTGTCTA
This sequence comes from Poecilia latipinna, assembly GCF_001443285.1. NCBI lineage: Eukaryota > Metazoa > Chordata > Actinopteri > Cyprinodontiformes > Poeciliidae > Poecilia > Poecilia latipinna. The sequence continues at coordinate 842,335 of NW_015112625.1, forward strand.
CTTATAGCTTTAAATATATCACTATGTATGCAGATGTTTTATTTATTATGCTTTTGGCATTAAGTTACTGAAAATGATTTTCTTTTATAATATCTAATGTATTGGGATGCACCTGCATAGAAAATAGAACAGGGAAAATAGTTGTTTCCGATATTAGAAATCTTAAATCAACAACCACCAGCTGCACAAACTCCTCAAGTTGTTTTCATTTTATTCCTGTAGGAATAGCAGATGGTTAATGATGACGCTACAGTTATTTTCTACAAAAAATATAAATTTATGAGCACATTCTTCTAAATTTTTACAGCTGTAAAGAGATGCATTGTTGTGGTTGGCTGACTGACGGCAAACTACATCAACTCAATGGATCAATTTCTCAGAGACGGACACAGTAGGTCGGACTGACAGGAGAGAGAGTCATCCATTAATCACATTACTTTTATAATCTTGCATTAATACAGCACCCTCTGCTATTATTGGCACCCCGGTGGTTATTGCTTTTCACAATCCTGCCTGCCAGTAGGACAGCAGTTAGCAATTCTAACATTTCAGAAGGCTCAGAGCATGAAGAGACAGAGATTGTTCATTCCTCCTGCTTTTTCTGTTTGATTTACCTGTAAGTTTTGGATGCTAATCTTGTCGAAAGGTAACCATTTTAAGTTTTCCTAATAGGCCTCATGTTTATATTTAAAAGAGTTCCTCACAGTATCACCATACATCTGCTAATTTTCACATCTTCATTTCATTCCAGAACCAACTGGAGTGTATTTTTCTGGCTTGCTTCCCAAGTGTTTGACATGTTCACCATGTCTAACGGTTGTAATTAAGATTTGGTGACTGCAAGATGTCACGTTTTGCAGCAGCTCACAATCATCCTTGAGGTGTACAGTGGCATGTAAATTTTTGGTTCTCATCCAGCCTTGTTTGTCACAGTTCCAGTTGTTTTAGCCTTTTTAATTAGTGATTGGAGATTTGGGTAACACTGGGCAAGCAGCTGTTTTTTTCTGGCTACAGAATTATGTATTTTCTTGTCTTGTTTTTTTCTATTCAAACTTTTTACAAAAGGTGCTCAAATTTTAAGTTGGGACATTTTGAGTTTTAATTACAAGATTATGCAACTACAGTCAAAAAAAAAAAAAAGTATTTTTTTTCCAAGATGAAACGAAAAAAATTAAGAATGCATGTCTTTATTCACGCTCTTATTTTTTAAAGCCAGCGGATTTTATGTACTGCTTATCTTCTGGAGTCTTCCGGGTTCAGTTTACCTTTTAGCATAAAAGCCTTGTCGCTAAATTGCTGTCTCCCCCACTCTGTCATGCTCTCAGTGGTTGCCAGGCAGTTTTTCCCTGCAGGGTGACCCTGAATGTACATACTGGCTGCACAAACAGCCTCCTTTCATCTGTATGACTCACCTACCAGTGTTTGCACCGCGGCCCCTGGCCTTGCCTCCTACATCATTCTGATTCCAGCAGACATAGCTCCCCAGGCGCTGCTGTATTAGCCCTGGCCCTCACCCACCTCTTTGCTTTAACCCCCCTCAAAGCACAAACCAAAGGTGAGAGGCACCAAAGGCAGGAGGTGGGATTTGAAGATCATTCTGTCAGTCTGATAAGAGCAACAAATGGATGTTTGATCAAGTAAATCAGCGATCTGAGAAACAGTAAAACAGAGGAAACCAAACAAGCTGATATGAGATCAATACCAAATCACTTCCTACTGATAAATAAATTTCCTCAGCAGTGGTGAAAAAATATCTTCACAAAAGTCAAAGCTTGGATTTCAATCCTTGCAAATTCTCCAGGTCATCGTCTAAATGGTGGATCTGCTTCTGTTTCACGTGTTGCGCCTCTCTAGTAGCTTTTATACTGACAGCCCTGTTTACGCCGATGGGTTCCTCTTTGTGATGTTTGTCATATAAATAGACCGAACACGTCCTGCAACAACTCAGGTGGAGTATCAGACCTCCGCAGTGCGAGGAACAAGAGGAGCTGATAAGAGCTGTTCAGATTCGGGGCTCTGGAGTCGTTCTCTCTGACAGACTACAAGCCGGATTTTTCTAACTTTCCTCAGCGCTTTGGAAACAGTAATTGAAAATGGGGGAATCTTTGTGCTTTGACTTAATAGAGCTGTTCTGGCCTTGCTGGAAAGCAGGGTTAATAACTTTTTGCAGTTCTATTACCCCCTGAGATTGGCTTCAGGTGAGTTAAGAGGCTTCACTGGACAAGGAGAAGTGGCCTAGGGGCTTCTCAGCCTCCTCTTATCTCTGCAGCTCACCTAACAATCATTTATGTCACACATTATATACAGAAAGGACTCCCCTTGTGTGCATGCATGTGAGAGGACTCTGAGGTCTTTAAACAAATGAGATTTCGGTGGACACTTAACTGACGGGATGTAATTAATGTGTCATTTTCCTCAAGTTACGAAGGACTGCTGGGATTAGTGCTTTCAAACAAGAGTGCAGAGGTGTTGTGAGTTTTTCTCCTTGAAGTCCCTGGTGGTTTATCAGACGAATTGCTTTGATATTGGCATGTGTCGGAGCCGCTCCATAAAATTGATGTTTCCTTGTTGAAGCGAAGCAGCACTGACGTCTAACCTGTTTTTCTTTACCTAGAGAAATAAAGGAAAGTTTATTTTATACATTTTAATGCAGTAAATTAATTAAAAAGTCATATTTATTTTTGAAATGCCCAATTAAAAAATGTAGTTATTGTTGTGCCACTTGGAGGAAACTTTTCTAGCATTTGCTGTAGAGTTGAGCTGATACAATCATGTCCTAAAGATGGAAATTTACCCAAGTATTGTCCAGAAATATGTCTGATATTTTGCTCCATTGTTGAAAAAGTCATTTGGCCCGACTGTCCATCCGATTAGTATTTTAGGAGATTACATATAACCTTTAAAACTAGCCGATTACAAAATAACAGAACAAATAAATAGATGAAAAAATCACATTAATAACCCAGTTAAGCATTCTGTTGATGTCTGTTTGATTCATCATTGTATTATGCATGCAACATGAGGTCTAATTTGCTTAATATTTTTAATTTGTCATTCATTGTCATTACTCTGTTAGTACTCCCTTTGGATCTAAGCAAGTGTCCTTGGAATGATTATTAGTTTATCCGAATCTGCAAAGCGCCGTCTGAGTGTCTGTCAGAGGATTATGCAAAAACCACGGGAGCTCCCACACTTTTGAAGTGTAATCAAGTCTGATTTAAAACCTCCAAGCAACTGTTGACTGTTAAATAATCAACACGGTCTCACTTACGCTCAGGAAGGCACATAATACGACTTCATTAGATTTTAATTGTTCTGAAAGAAAATTCAGTTAACGACTCGAGATTCAAATTAAAGGCGCTCATTTTGTTTACAACCACTGTATCTGACTGAGATGCTTCACTGGTGGAGTTATAACACTACATAAATGTTATCTGAAGGGTAAGCTCTCGGTAAATATTTCTAAAAAGTCTCAATAAATTGATCTTTGATTGCAGGGAGATTCTCACACTGAAATTTTTAGAGAAATCCGCCCTTTAATTTAACCTGATGGGAATACATTCTGAGTTAAATTATTGAATTTAGCAAACTTGTTGGAACCCTGGCATTTCTGTGAAATAAATATCACTAATTAGTATCTTTTACACCTTTTTAGGTTACATGGTGTGTCTAGTAGTCCCTGACTTTCTGATGCAACACAAAACCCATTTCAGGGTTAACAAGTGAATAAGTTTGTTTAGGTTGGATGCAAGGGTCATGCTTCTTCTTTCCTACCATCACAAACCGATAAAATAATAATGATGAAGGCAATTTCTGGAACAATGTGCTTTAATCCAATTTGGCTAAGCTTGAGCTTTTAAAAAAAACAAATTCTGCTGGTCTGACATGAAACTAAGGTTGATAATGTGGAAAAAGAAGTTCATTTCCACTGCTAAGCATAGTGGAGAGTCTGTAATACTGTGGGCTTTTCTTCAAAATTGTGGCAGGAATGGATATTCGATGGCTGTCTCAGGGTGGCAGATAATTTTGCTGTACTAAATATCTTTAATGGTGTCATATGGTGGAAGTTGTTTTTGTTTTTTATCCTCTTAAGCTAGAGGATAAAAACTTCTAAAGCTAATTCAATGAGCAGATTTTATGTTTTTGTGTTTCAAACTGTGCAACCCTTAAAGGCTGGAGGACATTAATGCCTGAAATCCAATGAAATTACTTTAAAATCTGTTTATGTATCCCTGTTTTCAGCTTCAGCTGAAAGTGTTCACTTGAAATACATGCTGTATCCTCTCAATTAGAGAAAACTAACTCTTGTTTTGGCTCCATAACTCCACTGAACCAGGTTGGACTGTATTATGTTGGTACTAAATAACCGAGTGAAATTTGGCGGATAATTTTTCACGAGGTTGTTTCAAATGGCTTTAATTAGATGAATACCCCAGAAATAAAAAAAAATCAGAGCGTTTGTTTGCAGACCACACACTTGTGATCATATTGTGTTTAACAAAATTAAGACCTGCTCTATTCTTTAAAATCATGAGGTGTAAAACCGACCCCACTGGGAGCTGAACCCATCGGAAAGCAGGAAACTCTACGTGACACCAACTCGCGCTCAAAACGTGAACTAAAAATGGTTTTAATCACCACATCATTTGCTCTTGATTTATTCCATTATGTGCTCCATTATCAAAATGATGATGTTCTGATCCACGCTGGTGAGATGGGAATCTGTTGGTGCAGGAAACCAGGGAGTTGGTGGGGGAAAAAAAACATGAAAGGATGATGAAGGAGATGGAACGAATGATGGAGGGAGCGGAGGAGAGCGAGCAAGCTGACCCAGTTTGTGAAGGGAAGAGAGAGGTGATGGGAGGGAGCTGTGTGCCAGCTTTTCCTCTGCGATAGGGAACCTGCTGGGCCATCTGGCGGCCCTTTAATTGGGTTGGGGTTTTACACCTGAGCGGCACGCCTCCAAAAAGATGGCTGGTGCAGAAAAAAGGAAGCTGGAAGCAGCAGCCTGTCGCATCCTGCAGTGAAGCAAAACCAGAATGACAGCAAGCGTCGACTGGGTTAGATCAGCTGATGCTCTTGTCTTGAAATATGTTTTTTTATTCTTATTTTAACCACAAACTTTGGTGAAGTAGATGGCAAAGTATTCATAGATTTCTAATTAGTGCATAAATTATATTGTCAGCTTGTAACATTTACTGAAATTTCCTTTTTGTTAGTGATTTTCGTCTTTGGAAAAAGAACAAGCTAAAGCTTACTCAGCTTGGATGAAGATAGAGTGAACATTGCTGGTCTACTGTCACAAATTCTCCATTGGATTTTTTATCTGGACTTTGACTAGGCCACCTGAATGTACCAATCTATTGTAGCTCTGGTTGTATTTATGCTTCTGGAAGACGAACCTCTGCCCCATCCCCAAGTTTTATGTAGCTTCAAACAGATTTTCTTCCAGGATTGCCCTTTATTTATCTCCATTTATTTTCTAATCAGGTTTGACCCACAGCATGATACTGCCACCACCATCTTTAGAATGATGTGTTCAGGTTAATGTGCGATTAGTTGTCCGTTGCAAAGCATTTTGCTTGTATGTCAAAAAACTCACTTTGAATCACCTTTTTCCACATTGTGTTCCTCATTTATGGCAAACTAAACAGGACTTCTTATGAATTGGTGTTATATAAATAAACTGAGTTGAATTACTTGAGCTGTGCATCTCTGCAGCTCATCCAGAGTCACCATGGATCCTGTGGCTGCTTTTTTGTCCTTACTTTTTCTCATGCTTGTCGGATTAATGCTAGTATGTCAGTTTAGGTGGTTTACGGTTGTGCCACATTCTTGCTATTTTCAGATTTGTACTCTTAAAATGTGCAAAGGTAACAAAAAATGTTAACCTAACCCCACCTTTATCTTCTCGACTTAGTTTTTGTTCTTCACGGTGCCATTTGTTGATTAATGTTGTCTAATGTAGCACTGAAACTTTCACAGAACAGATGCAGCTAGGGATTTCACAACAAAATAAATGCAGTCCACACATTTCAGATTTGTCATTTGGGCTTGAATCACTTTCTGTGAGTAACTCAGGTTAAAAAAAAACACCAAAATAAAATGGAAAAGCCTTTAAAAATAGAGCAAAAGCATTATTTAAAGTGGCGGGGATGTGGTGGTGACGGGGTAAATATTGAGTCGCATTACACATGCAGCGTGATTATCCTGCGAAGGCAGCCCTACGAGAGGGAAAAAGGTCAACACTCTCTGGTCTTCCATGAAGATAAATAAGCCTCAATCCACTCCAGCAGTAAATGACACTGGGTTTCAAGTGGACTGCCTGCTGTCTGCCACTGCAGACAATGAAGATGACATGGAAGTTGTCATCTTATGCTTGACTGGGCAAGTAGTCGTTAAGGCACAAATGTGAGCTGAATTATTGTTTCAATTTTTGTCAGTAATATGAGGTCTGCAGCGAGAAGCACAACAGACTCAATGGGTGGCTCTCTTTGCAGTTTAGCAATCAGTTGTCTTTTTTAAAGTAATGTAATGTCCTTTAATGTAGACGCTTGCTTCATTTTGTATATCTAATTCACTGGAATAGACTAATTTACATAAATACTCTTATTTTTTTACGTTGAGTATTTTTTCAGAAAATAACTTAAAATAGTGCTTCATGTTTACACTTGCGCAGAGGGGATGATCAATTCTTTTTTTCCACATAAGAAGCCTCCCACATGCACTCTGCAGAGCATCATTGTGCTCCCTTAAAGTCCTCGCCCCATGTTGAAGTATCTCTGTCACTGCCGAATGAATCGGCCCCCACACTAACCTTGCAGCATTCAAAGGGCGGCTGAGCTAACAGGTACATGCGTAGGTGTTCATGCAACCATGAGAGAAGAAGAAAAGGTTTCTTAAAGCTCCTTTTTCAAACCTAAATCACTTCTGATGCATCATCTTGTTGTTTGATCACAGGCTGTTTTATTTGTTGCTTTTTTTTTTTTTTTTACATTTTCAACACCCTTGTCTTAAAAAGTCTCTGTTGATGATGGTGAAAGATGCTGTGAAAGAAGTGTTAGTTTGGTGTTAATATCACAGCTGGAGAGTGTCGGGACATGAAAGTTTCTCTGAGTTGTGAAAGAGCAGCGCTGGTCGTGAAGCCAGAACCAAAGCAAACCTGTTTCGCTCAATAAATTTTGTGTTTTCATGGATAATAAAAGGCTGATGTAAACAAATTATGCAACTAAAATTAAGAGCTTAAAATCAATTATTTGTTTTTCAAGCCTATCTCAGCAGCAAACTAATAGATGTGTAGATACTTAAATTGTGCATATTTTAAGTGGCATTTCTACAGAAGTGCAGCTAAAAACCTTTAGAAAACAGTTCTGTTCCAAGTACTTTCTTATTTAACTGTGAATGAAAAAGAAATCAATGAAATACTTTAACCAACTGCAGGTAGGAAGATAAGACCTTCAATACTTAGTCGTACTCCTTATTTAAATACCTAAAAGGATCCTCAACTGATATAATTTATAGCAAACGATATTTAAAGTCAATCATTAGTGGAAAATGCATTATTTTGATGTCATTTCCCTATTTTAATTCACAGGCTGTGTGCATTTGTGCCTGAAAAATAGTTATTAGTTGACAATTTGTCACTAGTCAAGGAGATGCAGAGTTAATTTCTTCTTTACATTTTTGTTGGTTACAATCCAGTCCAAAAAAGTAAATGTATTGTCAAAAATGTTTTCCTTTTCAGTCAGAATGTCCTGACAATCTTCCAAGCTTAACATGTATTTGGATCAATACTGGGTCAGTTTGACATCGAAGGCATGGTTTATGCAGGAACATTGGCTTTTTTCAGGCCATCCATTTTATTTATTTATGTATTTATTTATTTATTCAAAATAATTTAGCTGCTTTTTGGCAAAAATTACTCCTGCAGGCAAGTCCATATCTTTGCAGAATAATATCATTTTTCAAATATAACATCTGCTGGCAATGAAATTTTGCTAATTAGCTGAGACACTAGTAAGCAAAATTACAATTATTTCTCATAACAAACAGAAGTCCTACCTGAATCACATGAGCAGTAATACTAATCTTTATATGGCAAAGTAAAAGTGATTCAAAGTATTAATCCTCAAATATTAAAGATTTATTTTAAAATGTTATTGCTTTGCTGCATAACCAGCGACTCAGCTTAGTTCAAATTAACTCAAATTAGTTTGAACATCCCTTGACATGCAGAATAAATTAGCTTAAAGTGCTGCCAGTGGGGTTAGAAAGTGTAGGAAATAAATCAGTGTTGTCATCTCTCTGGTATCCAATCAGCTTCACTGACGTTTTAAAACCTCAATTTACGAAATGAAAGAAACTTTCCACATGAACTCTGACCCATTTCTTTATATCATGGTTTCTGTTGGGGAGTATTATGCTGGCATCTTGTTCTCCACTCTGAAGCGCAAAAATAAATATAATTTGTGTTTTTTGAGGTTGCATTTAGACTTTCAAATTACTTTCCAGAGAAACCTTCAGTGGATCTTAGAGTCACATCCAGTGTTATGCCTGGGTATGTTAACAATGAAATAAATGGGGAAATATGAGCACCAACTGTGGGAAGGAAGGAAAATTAGGCCATCAATCTTCGCTGTGTACTGGTTTTCTTTAGCACGCCATTATCCTCTTGAATTGCTATGGTGACAGAGCAAATTACAACCTGCGCACCAACGGCACACAAATAGTTCCTATCTGCTGCAGCATGTAGCTGCTTTGTGTAATTATTGAATTTCACTTAAACACATTAAAACATTTTATCTGGGAAGTAAATGCATCCGTTGTTAGATACACAAATTTTAAGCCACTTTTAATTATCTCTACATCTTGTCGCTCATTTTCTGTCCTCCTTATTTTATTTTTTTTAAAGTAGACATATGTTGGGTCTCAATGAAGACATGTTTACAACAGAAAAATGCTGAACTGCTGACTTCCACATATTTAGTTAAGAAACACTAGGAATTGTAAAATTTTAGCAGCTCAGAACTTAAAGCTACAAGTGATACAAACATGAAATATATTTATAATGTTGACTAGTTTCAACATTTATAACATCCCCTTTGCACTCAGTAGAGCATCCTTTTGTTGCTATGACCTGCTGCAAACATATTTAATAGCCAGAATAAGCTTTATGCAACATAACGGGAAATTGTAGCCCCTTCCTCATGGCAGTCGCGTTTTCAGGTCAGGTAGCGTGACTTCGATGGCCAGTCAAGAATCTTCCAAAACTTATTGTTGGATGAAAAAGGTTGAATGTTGCCTAAGTTTTCTCACCCATTTCTCTTAAAAAATTGCCATATTTTAACTTGCAATTACAACCAACCTGATGTAGCCTGTAGGTTGCTTGATTTGCTAACGTGTGCTCAGTGCAGTCAGTTAAAGCAAGTTATGTGATATTTTGGTCAAACTGTAGTATCAAAGTCAGGCTCTGTTGCCCTGGAGCAGAACTGAGGCGATGTAGAAACCCCATACAGACAGGACATCCCATTGTGTTGACATGTTTGGAGATGATTTATCTGGTAAACAATGACCATTAAGCAGCAGACCACATGTGGCACCGCATGAGTGCCTCTGCACAAAGAGCGGTGGATAACATATGAGTCACTCTGTTTCCTCTGCAACCAGACCTTAAAGTAAAGTAAATACACCTGGTGTGTGTGAAGAGCTTGGTGTTGTGCGCTGCAACATAACATATGTCACTACTGGGAGCGCAGGATCATAATTAAACCAGATGTATAGTTGCACTTCATCATTATTTTATCACTACTTTGTGATCCTAAGATTGAATTTTGACATCGAGTGAGGAGCCTTATTCTGATTTTAGAGAGCTGGCCAGTTTTCTGTGAACTCCAGCTGATGTTTACTAATGCTGAGCCTACAGCTGCTCACACATTCTGCGTCGGCTCCGTCATCTGACGAGGCAGGCTCCCTGCCTCCGACATGCATCTGTCACAGAGACTGAGGAACTCGAAGAATCCAATCTCATCTACCCGAACTGTATTTATTTTCCTTCTGCAGCTACCGCCCGGCTGCCCAGCATCGCCACCATGAATGAGAGTCGAAGGGAAGCGCTGGCGGCTGCGGCCCCTTCGCTCACCACTGCCTCCTCCTCAACAGCTGGCTCCAACACCACCAGCATGGCCGGACCGGGCACAGGGGAGAAGGATGAAGCCTTCTCCAAGCTGAAGAACAAGTTCATGAACGAGCTGAACAAAATCCCATGTGAGTTTTTTTTTTTTTTCAACCTTTATTAACTCATGCATGTTCTTTGTTGGGTCTTTACCACCACGTCAAAAATATTCCTAAAAGGTAAAATCACTTTTAGCAGCAAAAACTACCAGAACTCAGTTTTCTGTCTGACTTTATCAGGCTATCACAGTGCTTCCTAAACCTCACACTGACCTGCTTCAGCACTCCTGATTTCAATTAATAGCCCTTGTTGAACTTCCATCATGTGATCATAGTTTTTAACCCTTTCATGCATAGTGGTCACTACAGTGGACAGCTATCTAAAAGCCATTTTCTTGTGCTTCTTGTGGATTTTTATATTATAAATGCACTGAAGTGGACACTAATGCATCATAAAATACACCATCAACTACTGGCCATCAGCTGCAAATGCAAGAAATAATTTTTTTTAAATGCAGTATGGCTGACAGACAAAAAAGTATGCAGACCGATCCGGTCCCTCCTTCTACTGTAGACGATTCTTGCAGGTAGAAAAAATATTGTGATATCAGATAAAACCCCCTAAAGAACAATACTAATGTATTTTCAAATAACTTTGTATTAGAAGAAAATTACAATTGATCGCCTAAAAAATCTAAAATTAAAAAAAAAATTACAGAATTTTTTTTCCTACCTTTTTTATGCTTTAAGAAAATAAAAAAAATAAAAAATCCTGACACAAAGGATCATAATTCAAGCAGCTGACTTGCTGATGTGCAAATCTCTTTGCTTTCTTTTCTTAAAACTGTTGATGAATAAAGCAGATGTTTTTAAGCAGTATCTTTACTGACGTTCAGTCATACTTACGACTCTTCAAGACAGATTTTCTCCAGGCTCTGTGATTCAAACAGCAAATCATTGAGAATCTTGTAAAAATCTCGCTTCATTCTCCACAGAAACCTAGTTTCTGAAAAGGGTGTGAGTCACTGACTCTGCTTTCAAATGGTTTCACAGATGCAAAATGTGTGTAATTTGACTCCTTGTGATTTTAAAGCTGTTTATCTGAAACCTTTCAATGTGATCCTGATTGTATACCCCATGAGTCAGGGATGATTCAGCCATAGATGCATGTTACTTTTTGTTGGCAGAGCTCAATAAGCAGTCAAGGTCTGACTTGACCTTTGATGAAAACGTCACACAATCGAACGCTGAAAAATCATGAACTTCTCATCTTCTGTTCGGCTGTTTCTTAGGAAACAATAGGGGAAAAAAAAGCTTTCTTCACTGAATATCTCAGTTTATACTTGATTAAAATGTGAAAAGTAAGTTTTATTTTTCATGTTTATTTTAGTGCAAAAGCAGAATAGAAAATCTTAGTTCTAAAAAAAAAAATCCAACCTTTTATATTAATTCAGTAATTCTGGGAAGATAAACGTTTTTAAAAATCACTGTTGAAAACTCACTAGCAATTAGCAGGTTTGTCCGAGTGCCTGATTTGCTTTGGATCGAGGTTCCGGTACGTTTGGGCCAGGATTTTGGTCCCATGCATCTCGGTGTCTCTGTGGCCGGAGGGCTGCTGCTTCTGAGCCGAACTACCTCTGTGCTGCGCATATGGCTGCTCTGTGGGGGGGCCTGGTGTCCGTCTACCTGCTCAGACTTCCTGCCCTTTGCTGCTCTTGGATGCTGAGCGTTTCAGACTTTTTGCCCTTATCGCCGTTCTAACAACTCTGCACCATCAGGTGGCAAATTAGCAGCCAAAACACAGTTAAAAACATAAATACAGCTCCAAGTAGAACTCATTTAAATCAAGTCTTCTAGTTCATTGGGTCAAAACAAAACAGGATTGTTCAGCTCACAGTTCTCAAAAATGTATCTCCAACTCATGATTGTGTTCAAATGAATAAAAATTTTTTTTACATCGTTCTTAAATAAAAACTTCTGCACTTTTATGATCAAATCTCCTGGCAAAACATCTGTTCATGAGTGTGTGACGTTCTTTGCCTATCAGAACAAATCTCTCCACGGAGGTCTGAAGGTTTTGTTTCCATCAATATCCTAAATTATAATTGTATCTAATAACAGGTTTGTGTTCAAGTAATATCATCTCACAAAATGACTTCCGTCTTTCCCCCAACGCCACAAATGTCACCACTGCAGAAATTTCATACACAGTAATCTTTATACATGCGAGGAAGTAATTTAGCTTAAATAAAATCCATTATTTATATTTTAAAAAAAAACTCTCATGGCTGCAGCTGAAGAGCTTTAGCTGTGTGCATTCATTTAAAATAGAAACATGTTTGAATATCTTTGAGGATATTTGATTTCAGAGGATTTACAGCCAAGACCTGATGAGTTTGATCTCCCCTCTGGCTTAACAATAAAAGTATCACAAAAGACAGTCCCCAGAAATCCATATTTTTCACATCCCTCTTGGTGGCAAGTTGGGTTCTCAATTTATTTTCTTTTCTCTCATTTTTGAACTTATCTTTACCACACCTCTGGCAGAAAAAGTTTTCTAAAATCATCCAAATAAACCCTACTGACCATCATGCAGGTTGTCACTGCTGGGTCATACCTATTACTGTTTTCTGTCACCTCATCCCCTCTATCAAAAGCAGGGGACTTTGCTCTGCAGTGCTGCCAAGCGGATGATGAATGCCCAAAAGACTTGTTTACCTTGTGGAATATCGATGGGGTTTGGGGGAAAGTCATGCAGCAAATTTAACAAGAAAATGTGAGAGGTGAAGCTGCATGCTCAGCACCGCCTTTCCACCGCAGCTGCAGAAGATCTTTTCAGACTTATAACCCAATTTAAGCTCCACAGGCTTTGAATGTGTGGTGGCATGAAGCTGTCACAAAGGCCTAACTCGCTGCTCAATTTCTGTCAGTCATCACGCTTCTGAGCCGGGGATTTTTGTCAGCCAGTGCCTCCTGCACAGCAAAAACTAAACCTATATAAATCATGACAAAATTACTTTTTTCCGTTTGACAATTGGTGAGACGCTCCTACTTCTGGCAGTGGTTACAAATATATTCTCTATGGGAGTTTATGTCATTAATTTTGGATTTTTATTTTATTTTTTATTTTTTTAATTTGTGCAGCAACTTCACTGAAGTTGTATGATGTATATTGCTCTGCCTGAAAAACAGAACAGATTAAAAAATAGACAAATTATTTATACATTAGTTATACATTTGAATTTGCAATGTTTCAACATATCCCAGCATTATTTATTTACACTAAATCACTAAAAAGATTTGTAAAATAAGCAACAAGCAGAAAACCTTTTCATAAACGTGGTAAAATAAACACAATTGAAAATTAGCTGAAGACTTTACTTGTTTCAGCTGTTAAAATTTAATATCCTGCAATAACTTTCTCTGTTATCAATTATTTAATGCTCAGATTTTTTTGCTTTCCCATAATTATAAACACTTTGACAGGCAGAGCTGAAGTCCAGCTGTAATCACACTAAAACATGCTGTTACCGCTCATTGAAACACAGCTGCTGCTGCTGCTGCTGAGAAAACCAGATTGCTGAACTTCTTATTTCTGAAAATCCGTTGCAGATAAGAATTGATCAATAAACGCAAACTGTTTGAGTCATAACTACAAACATACAAACCATTTCTCCAAAATAACAGAGTGTACTGGAAGAATAAATGCTACATAAAGAGAAAATCTTTCTCCAGTTGAAAATATAAAACAATAAATCTGTTGGAGGAGAAAAATATTATCCTGCAGAGCTAAAAAAAAAAAAAAAAAGAAAGAAATCCCAGCACAAAGTTATGTTTGTGTTTGAAAGTGTCTGGACTGATTTAACACTGTGGCTACTCCCAGTCAACAGACAGCAGGGTTTATTAAAGAGGATTATGGCGGAGGATCAGCAGGACCCGTTGGGTCTTCCTGCCTGCTGGTGGCAGGCCTCATCGCCCACCGTCATCTTAGGAACAAATGTAAAGCTGTGAAACCCTCAGGGATTGGTGGAAGCAGGAGTAGCCTAACACAGTTCACACAGTGACCTCTGCACTCTGACTGCACACCTAGATTTTCATGAGGACAGTCGTGTTGCAACCAGAAAATTAACTTTTTTCAGCCAAACGGGAATTAAAACTACTCCATGGTACTTCCGCTGCAGCTCTGTGTTTTGTGTAAATATAAGATTTACAGAGTAAAATCTCATTATCATCTGTTTTCAGCCCTCATTGCTGATTCTGCTGCTGCAATATCGTCAGCTTAGCCAAACCACAGTGGGTTAAAGCCATGAGCAGAGTGTTGATCTCACAGGCATAACAAGATATAATGTGAAGGTTAATTGACCAACAAAGTCCTGTCACACTGAATTAGTGCGCTCTGGAAAGTGGATATAACCCAGATGCAATATAGCACATTAATAAACACACAAACATACCCAGACACTTGTTAATGTGTCCAGCATGAACCTCTCCTTCTGATGTAAAGTGCTCAGGATTATAAGTGAGAGGATGAATAAGAATGTGATTACATTGAGACAGAGCAGACGGATCCAATACAGCTTGTAAAGATTACAAAACACCTGAAATGACGCAAAATATCCACAAAGTTTTACACAGAGCATGTGTGAAATGTACTCTTTCACACTGAAATATTTCAATCAATAAAACTTACTACGTGAAACAATATACATGTAGTAAAGTGGATGTTTTCATTCATGTTTCCTCAGAAAAAAGCTCAATACTATAAATGAGTCACTATTTCTTTCTCACAGTCTGAATAAAGTCCCCATAGAACCGCCCACACCACCTTAAGAGGCCAAAAATGTCCCAGAGTGAAAGCTGACATTTGAAGGTAATGGTGTTTCGCCAGCAAAAACCAAACCCAGTTCTGTTGTCACGGTAACAACCGAACCGAACGATAAACGTCATGCACACATTTAAAAACTGTGTAATGGCATTACTTAAATGTAATTCGTTTTATTGTAATTTTTAAGAGCAGAAAATAATTTTGCAATTATTCAACTCTGTAGCATTTCTTTTGCGCTAAGAATATAATGAAAAGTATAAAGCTGATTTCTTTTAACTTTCCTTTATAGCAGTCAGACTTTGTTTAAAGTGATCCTGATCAGTGCGTAATTTCTGCAATCTAATTTTTACGTGCTTTATTTGGGCACAAGATTGCCTGGACTTGAAAATAGGTGATAGAAAACTTGTTCAATATGCAGTTACCATACATTTTTCCTTTAAGTGATGTCAAAATAGTTGGTTTGTAAGTAATATATCAAAACAAACCCCCCACAGTAAAGTGCTTTAATCACACAACGCAACTCATTTCATGTTCAATGAACGAAAACAAAATACAGAGAAACTACAAATGAATTTTTCACATCGACTTATATGAAGACATCTGTAGATAGTTGGCGTTTTCTTCTTTCACCATTTAAAAACCCAAAAAGTGTCTTGAGCCCCAAGGGACAGCAAACTTGGACTAAACCAGGCATGTCCAGCTCATCCAGGGAAACTATTTTCCATGCCACGTCGCCCGGTGGAACAAGAGATAAGTCTCGGGAGTTAGAGTTCCCGCTCATCCCCTTTTTCACTTTCTCGCTCCATTTCTCTCCTGAGAAAAGACATTCAGACAATGTAGTTAATTAGGGAATGCTTTTATTGCTTTCTGGGACTCAGGTTCCTTTAATTAAGGAACACAGAAGTGCCTTTCACTGGAAGACGTGGGCTTGATGGATAAGATAAAGTCGGGGAGTTTTTGCCATTCCGTCAGGCTCCAACAGAGTGACATAAGTATTTATGAGATTCCTGTTAATATATGCTTTCATTTGGGGAGGGGGAAATAAAATCACTATTCTACAGTTTCCAAAGAAAGCTGATTGCTTTTTCAGAGCAACTCAAGACCTGTCACATCTGTGACACTTTGCTTAAAAGCCTTGTGTTTGCATTTTGTGACTTCAAGATCTTGAATCTTATTAAACATTGACGCTACAAGTTGAGATGAAAACATACATTCATGCATATAAAATCTAATGTTTGCTATAATATATATAATAATAATAATATAATAATATCCCCAATAGAAATTCCAGTATCAAGGGCATAAATGGGACATTATGAACGGAGCCTGAGCTGCAGTTTGATCCATATAAAGTTTTAGGAAGCTGATTGCGAACGAGGCCTATCCAGTGTCACCTCCATTACCGTGGCGCTCCGAGGCAAGGCCGGAGCTGTAGATCCTAAAGTTATTTCAGAGCATCACTCACTGTTTTTCCTTGGAGGAGAGTGCTTATTGATTTTGTCAACAGGGAATCGATTTGTCTTCTTTCTCTCTCACCTCAGCAAAAGAACCACAACTAGTCAGCACAGCCGCAGAGTGAACTGCTGTAATTTAAAAGATTTTCTTTCTGTTTTGATGGAAACTTCTGGGGTTTTTACAAGGTAGTCTTCAGAGGACTGGAGCTTAACCGGGTTCGTGTTTTCAATTGGCATGTTGAGTTTATGGGGATGTTTGGATTATTTTCTGAGATACGGATTGTGTCGCGTTTCATATGGGTTTTGTTAGTGTTGATTTATTTCTCTCTATGGAAATATATCAGCTCGACTCAAACTATTTTCTTGTTTTGTTTTATTTATCACAATAACTATATTCCTTAAAAAATACCAACCAGTTTCAGTTTTTAGTAGATATTTGCTTCATATTGTTTTTTGCTTCTCATACAACATATTATAAAAGATTTCACCTTTTAAGTGTTTCCACTTTTTGCCACGTTCTAAACATAAACTTCTAGGTATATTATTGGGTTTTTACATAATAAACTGTTTCACTTGACTTTTAATGAATGTGGATTTATATTTCACTCCATTTTACTCTCAGCGACTAAAACAAATGGAGCAGGAGATTGAACCGACAACCCACCGATTACAGGACAATCCCCTACTTAAAAAAGTAATTACCGTGTTTTTAGGACTATAAGCCACTACTTTTTTCTCCACACTTTGAACCATGCAGCTTGCAGCCCAGTGCAGCTTTTCTGTGGATTTTTCTTCAACCAAGATGTTTGTTGGACGACCTTGACTGCTGGAAGAAGTCATCTCGTGAGGTCTCTTACTATTTTCAGCCTCCCGATTTTCCTCCAGCCCTCACGTTATTGTGATGGAGACATGGTGTTCCTATGTGTCAACAGGAAGCAGGAAGCTCAGGCTGACAGCTGACTGCAGCACAGATAGGTGTCACTGTGTTTGCAGCTGGCTGTCATTGTGTTGGTTGAGCTGCGGCTCTGACAGTTCATATGTGACAGGAGGCTGACTGCTGCTTGTCCCAGTTTTTCCAGTCAAGGCCGTGAAGGAGGCCAACAGCATATGCTAGAGGGAACAAACAGCGAATCAACCTTTGTCAGAGCAGAAAAGCTTTCTGACGACATTGAATGTAGTTTTAAAGATTTAACATAAAAACATTTAAATTAAAAAATAATAGTTCAAGTTAGTAATGAAAAGACATAAATATAAATGGGTAGGTGACATTTATTTTAAATGTTGGACATGGTTACGGCATCTCTTTTTATAAAGGTATTTAAATATGCCAGCAGGCTGTGGTGTATTTTTTGTTTCGATTTCATATTTTTTGTGAAATCCAGAAATGTTAAGTTTCAGACCAGATTTTAACCTTTAGAAGTTTTTTTCGCTGTTCATGCATTGGATTGTACTCTTTTTTTCTAACATAAAACTAGCAAATGGAAATGTTGTCACTGATTCACTTTATTGCGATTTATATTGGTTTGTGAAGAGTAAGAAAAAAGACATAAATTATTTTTTTTTCTCTTTTGAATAATTATTTGCCTCCTAAGCTAAATAATTACTTGTGACACTCATTAGCAGCAACATGTGACATCAAGGCTCTGATAACTTATTTATGGAGGAAATTTGATCCACTCTTATTTGCAAAATTGTTTTAAATCAGCCATGTTGGATGTTTTTTTGTTTTTTCCTGAGAATAATTTGTTGATTTCCATCTGATTTATGTCCCGACTTCAATTACTGAGATCTTTTGCAACTTCCTGGTTCTCAGTGCATTCTTGGAGTAATTTTTCTGAGCTCCTGTTCCATGTTTTCCCCATATTTCTGAAATCCTAAAGCTCTACAAACCTTCCTTCGCCAATAGTCTAATAGTTTCCTTGATTCTGCAGGTGTAGCAGTAATTAGTCCGACAATAACTCAGCTGTGCAAAAAATGTTAATTCATAATCACTTTTTTACTTCTTCACACAAAGGTGAGGTGCTTTGGATAACTTTATTTGCTTCAAATAGAAACTTAACTGCTTTTTGTGTTTAGTCCGACTGTCTCTGTCATTTTAATTAATGAAATTAACATTTAGTTTTGACAAAAAAGCAAAAAGGGGATAAAAAACTGAAATCTAGTTCAAAAGTTGTCAACACTGCACAGACACAAACCCAGTATATAACAGAGGATGTGGCAGGTGTCAGAGGGAAAGATAACCCCATTTCCACCCGTCCAGGTTGAGTGCATCATTGGATTGTCATGGTCACACCTGAATTAATGCCCATCAGACACACCCGCAAAATCCCCACCACCTTGACTCCCTGTGCACTCTGTGCTGACGCTGATTGCCATGAAAGTGTCAGCTTGACTCGGAGTCTTTTGTTTAAATGGCAAGTGGAAAATGCCAACATCTGTTACTTCCACTAAATTGGCTGAAGGTGTTCGGTCAGGTTTTCTCCCCATCGCTTGGAGTCTGCCACTTCTTGATGGGCCCAGGCGAGAGCTAAAGTGAAGATCCACACAATTTCCTGCTTTTATCTCACCTCTTTGTGTGTAATCACCACTTTTCAAAAACGTCTCTTCATGTCCAACGTCTAACCCGAGCTCTTTTTTTTGTCTTTCTTTCCTCAGTGCCGTCATGGGCCATCGTCTCCATTGCTTTCGTGGCCATCATTCTGGCGTTAGCTTGCTGCTTTTGCGTCTGCAAAAAGTGGATTTTCAAAAAGAAAAACAAAAAGAAGGGCAAAGACAAGGGCAAAAATGCCATCAACATGAAGGACGTCATGGACGGGACCAAAACCGAGGTACAGACTTTAATCCGCTTTAATCCCTTATAAATTATTAACTCTGAATCTTTTGAGGCTAAGATTATGCTAAAGCTTGTTCATGTGACCACATGCAAGAAGTTGAAGGTATTTGTCTTGAATTATGTTGTTTTTGCTTCCGTTTGGCATTATTTCGTGCTTGTTTTCTTCTGCACATGATGACAAAGTTGCATTAGGAATAGTGAATTTAATAATCAAGTGCTTTATTTTGTGTGAATTCTCTTCTTAATTATTCCACCCAAATTACCTGAATAATTCCCTGAATACAGATAAGACATTAAAGTTTTGGTGACTTGGATGACTTGATTTAAATCTGTCATCTCCTGCTGTGATTGCTTCTTTTTTTTTGTTATATGTGGACCTGCTCACTTGTTGAAGAGTGTGAGTAGCTGTGTAATGAAGTGGTATCCACCCAGAGAAATGACATTACCAAACTTTAAACTGTTTTTAGCAGTGCAGAAGGGGAAGTTGTGATGCGCAGACAACAAATCGTACCTATATGGCTTCATTAAAGGCGCCATCTTCAGCGGCCCCCCCAAATGAAAATGTGTTTAATAAGCTGCAACACCACCTCTGCCATCAGAGGTGGCTCAGAGTCACAGGCAGAAAGTAGCAAATATGTTTTTGGAAATATCAGTTGACTGAGAACTGTGCCACAACTTTAAAATCAATAAACTTATTTCTAGTTTGTCTAAAAATTACTATTCTGCAATTTTTAGATGCATCCCTGCTGTCAAATAACTAAATTCCCTCGTTGAGCTCTGCAGATGCCTTGTAAGCAGCCATTCATTTGATTCAGGTGTGTTGCAGGACTGATGCAGCTAAATATCATAGAATAACACCGCTTCAAGACTGGAATTGAGTACAAAATGATCTCCTGCTGGACATGAAATTGCACTTGGTTTAGAAACATATGGGTTCAAAACAGGAACTAGAAGCAAGCTGAGGACACTAATGGTGTTTCTGCCTTTTCAGTAAGGTTGAAACTGATGGTAGATGTGCAGAAATCTCCAACCTAAAGAAAGAAATACTCTAGATTGTGAGGAAGTGTCCTGATGCAATGGTTGAGTAAAAAGCGTGGAAGCTGTTATCTCATTGCTCATCGACTGTTTTCCTCATATCCCCGCTGCCCTTCCATAATCAAGAATTTATATTTAAACTTATTTACAATAAAGAGATGTGAACTCTTTTTTTTCTTTAAAGAGCGTATCTCTGAGCTCTTTGAATCTGCTTCTTTAGAGGCAAGCAGTCATTTCTCCTGGTGTGCCCAGACTCTAGTGTGTTAACTCCTGTGTGTGGTTGTTTTAATTTGTGTTTCTTCCTTCTATGTCCTCCTTATCTGTGTTGTGTCTGATGACTGTTCGGGATGGTCACTGGCGGTAGGTTCCCAATTGCTGTTGGATCTTCTTAAGCCTGCTGCTCTGATGTTTTGGTTTTTTTATAGCCTCTTGACAACAACTACTGCTCCCATAGAACCAAATATATGTAACTATGCATACTGTACATGTATATCTACTGTATATATGTGCCTACAACCTGCATATGCACATATATATGTATGAAAGAGACACTGGGTGCGCATTGATGAGGTTGACCCACACAGACTTTTTTTTTTGTGCCAAGCTGCCAAGGTCTCCAGCCTTTTGAATCTTTTATATTTCAAATGAGAGCAAAGTAAAATGATTGAGAGGCTGCAAGTACAGAGGTTTGGGAAACTGTGATAGACATACAGAGAGCAGTGCATAATTGTGAGGTGGAAGGAAAGAAATTCAATTTTTTTTACCATTAAAATGTGAAAAGCATGGTGTGCATTTGTATTCACCCACCTTGATATGCCAAAATTAAACCCAAATTGTGTTTAGATTTAGTAAATAGAGCCCACTTGTGTTTAACTTGGTGTGAATCCAGCTATTCTGTAAACGTCTCTGAGCTTTATTAAAGATTAAACGACACGAAGAACAACTAGCACAGGGCACAGGTCATGGATGAAATCATAAAGAAGTCGTTTGGCTGGAAAATATCTCAGAAGCTGAGATATTTTCAATGTCAATGGACAGTTTTAAGGTCCATTGACCTTAAAACTGCGCAAATTGGAATTGAGAAAATAAATTTGCGCCAGATTTGAAAAGTTCTTGCACACTGCAATTACAAAATTTTATTTTTTCTACATTAGCAGTATATTAACAAAGCTTTGCACACATTTGTAATGGAAATGCAGCGACTGAGCCGTGTTTATTCCATCATTCAACAATCCTAAATACACAGACAGAGCTACAATGAAATGTAGATCAAAAACATATATTTATGTTTTAGATTGGCTCAGTCAAAGTCCAGCCCAAAATCCAATTGAGAATCTTAGCCAAGACATGAAAGTGGATGCAAGCAATTCAGGAAAGAAGAATGAGAAAAACATTCCTCACTTTGTAGATCTTTGCTTCAGAAAACTATAATTCTTTTTACTTCCTCTGCATAATTATGTACTACTTTGTTTCTCACATTTGGTTGTGCGCGTATTTTGCAGTGCTTGTTTTGAAGCTGGTTCAGACGTAGCTTAGCATAATTTTTTTTTCCTGAAGGGTTCCGATAAAACTGATCAGATAATTTTTCCTCAATCATTTTACCTGCTGCATTTTTCTCTCTTGCCTGTAACATCAAATTGCCCTAATTGGATGATTTTTCTGCTAAAGGCAGAGACCAAACCCAGCAGCAGCTTCCTGATCCAGTCTGTGTTGTTCAGCCTCCTGCTTTCACATGTTAATTTAACGAATAGAAGCAGGCCCCGATGTACAGTACATTACAACCCCCTTTTTTTACCAACACCTTCCACCCACCGCTGGCATGATGCTTCTAGCTACATCGGCGTAGAAGGGGGTTCAGCTTTAGGGCTATGATGACAATGTGACTGTATGTCTGAGGTTGTAACCAGACATGGGAATGAGGAATCACTAAAGAGCACTGTTTGTATGACAGAGAATGCTCTGCATGCCAAACGACGAGAGGCACCTCGGAAAGGCAACTCTTCACTCTGAATGACTGAGAACTAGTCTTTGCCTCTTTAATCGCATGTTTTCTTTTCTTATGGGGAACTCCCGCTCTCCTACCACCCTACCTCTCCTCCCTCCCAGTGCCACCACCTGCCACCCTCACCTCAGTGCCAGGCTAGAGACGGGCCACTTTCACCTCTCATCCACTGCCACTTCTCACATTTCCCAGTTTTGTTTTTTCTTGCCAAAGACTTAATCTCCCATCAAAGGAAATTGTCCTAATGCTATATTTTCTGAAAGCATCTCTCTCTCCGTCTTTCTGTTCTGTCCTCCCCAAGTATCTCTCTATCCTCTCATTGCTCTCATTTCTGGTGCCATCATTTGATCTTTCTTCCCCCCAGACTCAAGCACTCAGAGACTGACATAAAAGCACCAAAAGGGACCAGGCCTGGGGCTTTAGTGCATCACAGAGCATGTCCTGATGTTAACTGCCATGTTTTAGTGCTTGCTCCCTCTTATCCCCTCCTCGTTTTCCCCCTTTTACAGTTTGAAACAAGTGGGGGCTTTTGCAGGAGTAGGTTTTCGCAGGCAGGACCTGGGCAGGGGAACGGCTGGCTGGGTGCTAGCGCCCCGCTACAAACAGGCGGCACTGACTCTTGGTGGGTGTCTCCTTCAGGCCTTGAAGGATGAGGAGGATGCGGAGACAGGGCTGACTGAAACGCAGAAAGAGGCCGAGCCAAAGGAGGACGAGAAACTGGGCAAATTACAATACTCCCTGGATTACAATTTCACAGAGAATACGGTAAGGATCCGTTCTCCAAATCACTCACTGTGTGTAGATTTTGCAAAAAGACCCTCTTCTCGTAAGTATTGTCACATCTAACTTTAACGGTTTGACTGTATCTCTGTATGCCAAGGTTTTAAAAAGCTTTAAAAACTTTAAAAAGTTTCTGTTACACCATTAATACAGAAACACACGCAGTGGATGTCTAACAATAGTTTTCACCTGTTTTTTGGAGCGGAGAGTAATGCAGCATTGCTCCTCCATTACTTGTTGCTTTGCACTGAAAAGTAGCAAATTAAAATGTATAAAATAATATTTGCAAAAACAAAAAACTGACAGTGGTAGCATAGAAAGAAACACTCTTCTAAAACTACATTTTGAAAGCTATGAGCGTCTTATCTGTTAAGAGGTGAGGGTTAGCATAATAACGATTACAACCCTCACTAAATAGATAACTTATTCCCAGGTTTACTCTGTAAATAGCAAAACAACAAAAAGAACATTCTGCACAATAAAAGCTTGAAAACTTCTGTTTTCAACAGGTCTTTTTAATGCAATTGAAAAATTATTCAACTCCTATGGAGGAAATTTAATGTGATATGGATAAATTAGGCACAAAATACAAGCTGTTTGTATTTAACAAATCAAATTAAATAGCTACTTGAGGTGGTTTATCTAAATTAAAACACAAAGTTTAACTTTAAATGGCTATTGCTGTCTCTAAATAGTTTAAGCTTTTCATAACATAACAGTTTTTTGTCAGTAGTTTTTGTTTTAAATAAAAACAATTAGATTGTGTCCTTCATTTTTGTTGTACTGAAAAGTTAGCACACTGCGAGGATCCGCTTTGAAATCCTGCTTTAAGATCTGTAAAGAACCAAACTCAGCAGAGCATTTTTGCTCTTTTTGAAATACTTCCACTGCAAACCCTTGTTTGGAGTTAATGGTTAACTTTTTATATTTCCAACTTCTAAAAGAGCGACACATTAACCCCGCCGGGATTTAGTTTGCAGTTTATCTTGTTTTTCTATTTTATTTCTGCCTAATCAAACGTGGCCCCTGCAGATATCCGTCTTCTTTACAGTTTTTCCAGTGAGTGAGTTTTGAAAAAGCAGAATAAGGGATTAAATCAGCTTTCTTTCACCAGATGTTGTGCGACAGATAATGGAAGCGGTGCATGAACACGCTGTCCCTCGCTGGGCTACCGTACTCCGTTATAAACAGATCTGACAGCCTGTGATTAGGCAGTGGAGCTTCCGGCGTCTGTGCACCAAGCGTGCCTCTTTACATGAACTCAAACCTGATTGTTATATACGTTTTGAGTCTACGAAGACAATTTTAAGTTTGTTTGTTTTTCCAGGTGAAACAATTACACAATAATCATCTTGAAATAGTTTTAAAAGCTAGAAAGACATGCCCATGTGTTGTTGAAACAGATATTTCAGTCACTTTGATGATGAATGGAAGGTTGGAGGTATTGTTGCCGCATCACCTTCTCCATTTGGGTTAAAAACTTGACGAGAAGGATGAAATTTCTATTTGAATCAGATTAGATGCAATGGCTGGAAGAACCTTTTTTAAGAATAGCTGTGGATGTCAAGACAGCAGGAGGAGTTTAATTCTTATTACAAGTTTTTATTGTTGAGTTGTCTAATTTTCTCAGTGATTTCTCTCAATCCGATACGCATCTCAAAAAGGACTTCTAGCAGTTTTTTTGTTGCAAACGTCTGACTTTATAATCTCATCAAACTTCAAATACTTTTTTGCTGACTTTAACATGTAAAAGAATATTTTTAATGTGAAAAATTATTTTTTTTTGATAATTTGACTTTTGACATCAAAGAATCTCCAGGTTTTTTCTTGTAAACATAAGAAATTAGTCTTGAAATATCTGACTTTTTTCCACAGTGGCACTAATATTGTATATTACATTACAGTATAGCATTTAATCAAAGCACTAAATGCATTTGGACACCTTGTATGAGAACAATAGAGTTCAAATCTCTAAAATCAGCCCCTCCAATAAACAATGTATGTATATTTTTGCACCTGCACTCTATAATGGAAACAACACCCTCTCCCTGGTCAATATCAATATGTTTTACAGCTTAACCTGTGAATTATTCCTGACAGTGATGCTGCTAATGAAATTACACAGTGCACACATCGTAGCTGATCAGTCATCCATACCCTTATTTCTTTCGGAGGAGACAGCCTTTCATAAAAGGGATATTTTATGGACGATATTACATTTCACAGTGCTGATCTGTCTTGTACAGGGAGGCGGTGACAGCTCTCTATGAGGTTCTTGATTGCAAAGGTAATGAGCTCCACCATGGCTCTACAGTGTAATGAATGGATGACAGTTTTCACATTTGTGACACTGACCCCAAAGAAGCTATAGGCTGAGCTCACGGGACATCTTGGAAGTTAAGAAACAGGCCAAGCAAAAAACTCAGGAAGACATTTAGACCTTGATTCCTTCAAGAATAAGCTATGAATATCAAACCTACACAACTATGCTGTAAAATGTTGCCGTAATAATTTGCTATAAGCTCAAATAGTTGAAATATTCCTGAAAAAGTAGCCTTGGAGGTGTCAAGTAAGAGTGAGTTATAAATCCTTCTAAAAACTGTTTTTACTCATGAAAAGTATTTTTTAAATAAAAATAAATACCATCAATAATCAAAATGTCACAAATATGCTTCATAGACATGCAGTGCAAGCATACTAGTCTTTGCTTCACCTTTAAGACCCTCACTTTAAGATCTCCCCGCTAATTGATGTCGGCATGTTTAATGGGACTCTTGTCTCATGAAGGCCCCAAACTTAGCAAATGTCAAGTCCTTCTGAGGAGAAGCTGTAAACACCAGTTTCCATGTGTGCAAATACTAAATCAGGGGGATCAGGGTGGAGAAGCACTTGGAGATTAATGTCAGGTCCACATGGCAAAGCATTGTTTCTCTCTGTTAAGCACTGCAAATAGCTGCTGCCCGATGCTGGATTTATACACTAATGAGAGGAAAAAAGGTTTGTAAAAGATCCAAATCATTCAGGGAGCAGCGAGGAGACTACATGAGGCAAAGGCAGCAAATGAACCACAAAGAGCCATCTCAGCACAGCAGGAAGAACCACTTTCAACATCATTACTGTATTCATTGTTCTTATCGCAGGTCAGGCACAGCATCGTGTCCAGTCAGAACTCAATATTTATAAGAGATGAATTTAAAAAAACAGTCGTATTCGTTTTATTATCAGACAGTCAGCTAGCTTCCATACCGACTCTAAAAGCCTTTGTGGTGATATTCTATTCTGTGGAAGTGTTTATCGATGCACTAGGGAGAGAAAGTCCTCGGTGTGTGTGTGCTCATTCTGGTCAGCAGGCTGCTCACCGGGCTGCAGCTCAACTCACAAACAAAGGTTATACCAGTTAGTCCTTAGCTAAACAGGAAAATCCCCACAGATGTGCAAACACAGAGCCACTGTTGTTCCAGTTCTGACTCTGAGGTCTGGTGTCAGCCACATGGCTAAATCCAGATTTTTGCCGTTTTAAATGATGAAACGCAACAAAGCCAATTAGCAGAAGCAGCAAACTGGAAATCAGCCTTTCCAGGCACATCCTGCTCCAATCTCTCCTCAGGCATCAATGCCTTCCACGGTAAAGAAGGTGTGACATGAAGTGTCTCCTACTGACGGTGCTGATGGATGGATGGATGAAAATCAGCAGGACAGCATGCATTGAGCAATTGTTGCACATAAAGTCTAAGTGCCACTTCCTGTCTCCAGTGCTCAGCGTACTTCTGTGAAGGTTAAAGTAAATGACAGCTAGATTGGCTCCTTTTTGTCTTATAAGATATGCAAATATTTCCTCAAGGAGGATTCTGATATATTCTGTCATAAAACTTTAAGAGCTCAGATGTATTTACCCATCAACAATGGAAATATTTTTCTAAACCTGGTCAACAGGACATTAAAAACTTGCAGTATTTATAATGAATCATTAAAACTCAGGTTAGCTCAGGTAGCTCCTTATGGTATAAAATTGTTATATTATGAATTATAAATTATTATATATACTGTAAATTCAGTAGATTCCTGCATTTTCTCATCTGGAAATATTTCCAAACTGCTGATTTTGGAAAAAGTTTATTTATTCATAATTTTTATGTATACATATAAATATCACTAAGAAGATCCTGTTGAAGTAATAAAATAACAATTTTATCCTCCAATAATCTGGAATAAACTGCAAAACTTCAACTTGTTTTTTCTTAAATCTAATAAAGAAAGAAAGTTGCAAACTCCAAAAACGTTACTATAAATCGAAGATCATCCTTATTTCAAGGAACTGGCTGAATTTAAAACATAAAGCTTTGTGCTACATAACTTAAATGTATCTGCACAACTGAACAAGTTTTAGTAGATGGATTATTTCCAAAACAAAATCATGCAAAGCCACAGAAATAGCCCACAAACTTTTTCTTTGCATGTCTTGGTGGTTGTTTTTGTTCTCCACATGTTTATTTGCTGCATCATCACCGGTGGAGCTCCACACAGGAAGCTGATGCAGCTCCTGTCAGCTGTGGAGCTCCATGGCTGAGCCCCCTGGTCAGCCTCCAGATTGCAGCTTGATGGCTGCCTGATAGGAAGTTGATTGACTGACTAGCAGGACCTTTGAGTCGAGCCTCTGACTGACAGGTCAATCAGCCACCCAGGACCCCTGCTGTGGTTATCAATTGTGAACCATATGAGGAGGAAAAACGCGCGTCTCTTTCCTGGCGCGACACGCCGTGACCTTTATGGACTCTTCAGGAGCCGTCATGTTCTGCTTTTGTAACCTTCTAATATTGGAGCCGTCTCCCCATTAAAATGACACCAAATTATCTTTAGGATGTCATTACTATCTAGTGATTGATGCCGACATTTGCAGAAAGTTTCCTTTAGGCCCAGAGCCATACTTTGGTGGTATTTCTTTATCCAATATATGATTTGTGCGTCAGTCGACAGGCAGAGTTATAATCTGTGGACTCTCTTCCTGTTTCAGCTCATGGTGGGGATCATCCAGGCTGCAGAGCTGCCTGCCATGGACATGGGAGGCACATCTGACCCTTATGTGAAGGTCTACCTCCTGCCTGACAAGAAGAAGAAATTTGAGACCAAGGTCCACAGGAAGACCCTAAACCCAGTCTTTAATGAACAGTTCACCTTCAAGGTACGTCTTGCTTTAGTGGTTTGAGCTTTGGCTCAGCGCTCCAACACATTTGCACAGTTTTGTAGCTGGAAGTCTTTCACTTCTGTTGACAATCTGATTTGCATGCAGCCTTGAAATCTGGGAAGGTGTGCAGACAGCAACCAGCTGGTGCATTAATAAGCTCCTGACAGAATATCTCACACACACTAACACTCAGGCTCAGTATGATTGGGATTAACACAGGCAGATGCACCACTACACCCGGGCCTCCACACAGCCGTAATGGATGCGTGGCTGCAGTTTAGCAGTGGAGAAAGTTTTGTCATTTGTTTGACAGTTGAGAGCTCCGTTATTTGAAGTACATTGAGAATAATGCAATGAGACATTCGTTTAACTTTCCATGAGCAAGTTTTTATTTTTATCTGGTTTAATATCTAGACTTGGATCAGAAAGTTAAATCCAAAAGCATCTAAATCTCATTAAGAAACTTTCGTTAGGAAACACAAAGAAGAAAAAGTCCAGTTCTGACAATTTCTGAAATTATTCAGGCATAAAACGGCTCCTAAACTCAAGGCTGGAGGCGTGAGGACATAAGACAAATTGAAAGGAGCCTATTTAAATTTGACTTTTGGGCACTTTCCATTCAAACATAGAATCTGATTGGGCATCCTTATTATAGCTTTTTTTAATTTAGCCAGGTCCTTGTCTTTATTCAATCCAGAAAATGTTTAAAATGGGACTTTTTTTTTTATCCCATTTAATTTTTAGCCTTAGCAAAGACCTTAAAAGTCTGGCTTGTTGCTTATTTGACCTAAATCAGTCACCTTTAGACTACATTTAGGGATAATGTAGTTGTCTCCATAGATACATTATCTGCTTCTGATTTTAGATTTCCTGCTTAGACAGGATTTTACTTTACATTGATTCAAAGACGATTCTTTGATTAAATCTGCGAAACAATCCTTTTTAAGATTGCTTTTGTCCACTATTTAGGCTCTGTCATAATCAACTAGAGTAGCTGGGCTAAGGAAATGTTTAAAAGACCCTCAGAAAGCCTGGATTATAATTAATATAGACTACTATATGTACATATATTGGAAATAATACATGACAAAGAAAGATTCTTGTTTGTCTACCTGAGCCCAGACCTGCATGTTGAGTCCTTTTTAACTTAATATCTCAATAAAATTAATGAATTTCAAACAGTTCAACACTAATGTGACTAAAATCAAAGCAGATGGCAAGAAAGCTCTTAAAATGAAAGACAACCATTCAAACTGTCCTTGCTCCTGGCAAAGAAGTGACTTGCATAAGAAAACTGAAACAAGAAAAAAAATCAAGCTGCCCATATGAAAGGAGGAACGTCAGCATCTGTCAGGCTTTCCACAAGTCCAAAAACGATCCTAGGAGGTAGTAATGTCTGAACCATCACAGCTGCTGTGATTATTTTGAGACGCTGGAGATTTACCACTTCCACGTGTCTCAAAATAATCCTGGCAGCTGAAATCGGCCCGACCATACAATGACAGAAAATTGAGATTTTGATGCATTGTTTATGTTTGTTTTAATGTAGAAAGAATAGAAATCATGAATGAACCCAACTTTACAAAACCATATTTAGATAGGAATGTATTATGAATCTCCTTGTTTTCCATTGCAACTTTCTTACAATTCAACAACATTTTTCAGTTTATTTCCCAAGTTATCCTAGAAATCAGCTTAACATTGACAGATTTATTTAAGTCCATGAATTTAAAAATGTGGATGGTCTCTACAGAGCCCTAAGAGGAAATTGCACATATGGACTAAAAGCTGATAGACCACAGAAAATTGAGAGTTTTTCCAAACCACCTTTCAAATGCCAGATATACCTGGCGAGTTATTAGAGGGAAGACTTCGAATTTATTTCGCCAAGTCGGTGGAAGATTGGGCTTTGCATGCATAATGCCTTATTATTCTGAAATACATGCAAATCGCAGCACAAGTTTCTTGTTTAGGATGGAGGGCACACAGAGTATTGCGCAGTATTTATACAGAAAAGCAATCGCAGCCACATCTTCTCATACTGCTGTGGTGAAAATCTTGATAGCGTTTGCACCTCCATGTTCTGAAACCTACTGATGGTGCTTCCTCCTCCAAAACGAGGCTGAAACTGACTGTGGACGTGCAGAAACCTGGAAATGGATGTCCAGAAAAACGGTGAAAAAAGATAACAAAGGGAGACGAAGTGACTGAAACAGGGTTCTTCAGGTCTGATTTGACATTTGATTTTGCATCGAGGTTCCCGAGACATTAAGGTGATCTTCATCCATTGCGAAGGGAGCAGTTTTTAGCCGCCTTCTGTACCCAGGACATCTTCAAAATGGAGCAAAATCTGCTTTAAAGGTTAGTTTGGTTGAACTGCTTGTTTTAAAGGCCCTGTTTCATCCCTAGGTGCCCTACGTAGAGCTTGGTGGCAAGACGCTGGTAATGACGGTGTACGACTTTGACCGCTTTTCCAAGCACGACGCCATTGGCGACATCAAGGTGCCCATGAACAAGGTGGACTTCAGCCGCGTAACGGAGGAGTGGAGAGATATACAGAGTGCTGAGAAGGAAGAGGTAAGGCTTCACATCCATGCCAAAAATATTACGCAGACATGTCTGCCATTATCTCGCTTATGTTATATCACGCAAGGCTCAAATTTGACATGTTGTACCTCTTGTTTCCATAATAGGAGTGTTTTTATTGCATAAGTCATTACTTTGCTGCTGCTTGTTCCTCAAACACGCTGATGAAATCCATTTCTCCTCGAAATGCCACTTAATCATATGTCCACACTTCCTGTTCAATTAATAGAAGTGAGTTTCCAGTCTCCAGCTCAGGAAATTCAATTTTCATGGTAAATGTCATGGCATATAGCACATGTTGGCAACCTTATTTTTAGCATTACAGTGGGTTGGTTTGAAGGTTAATTATCACACCATGGAGTGGATGGAGGAGTTATTTAGTTGAAGGGCATCACTTGGCCGTGTTGTGGTGACTGCACTGCTGCTTATATCAACACTTTATATTCCTCATGCTGACCATCTATTTTTCAGCTAAGCCAAGTAATTTTGGGTGTCCTACACATTAAACAATACTTTCTGTGCTTAATGTTCATGGTTTTTAATGTCGATGCATTTGAAAGAAACATTTTTCAATTATTGAATCACCAGTTGGTCTTTGTAGTTGTTTAAAAGGAAGAATAAAAAGCCTGGATCTTCACTATTCCTATGTGTTTTTATGTTTTGCAGCCTCTGGTGCCTTGTGTTAAATAAAAGTGATATTTATTATTTATATCAGATACAATCTAAGGTTGCTGAGTAGAACAAAATGCAAGTTGAGGACTTTGGACATTTTAGCAATCTGGTCCTGATTAAATCCTGATGAAAACGTTCTGAAAGGTCAAAATTCAGGACAAGTTTGTTGATTTTGAAAACCTTTTCTTAAAATTGCTACACATTAAAAGGGTGTGTGCTGCATTCCTTAGTTCGATGAAGGAGAAATCCAGAGTAGGACTAACTCTTTAAGCCCACCATAATGAGGCAGTGTTATGATGCTGATTTGTGAGAAGACATGAAGTGATTGCAGCACTTTTCCCCCAAACGACGTAAGTGCAAAAGAGCTGATTTTAGAAGCAGGATAAAGCAGAAAACACTTGAGAGATGCAGTTTAATCTCAAACAGACTTAAGTTTAGCAAACTAAATAGTTTTGTTTTACATATTTTTACTTGACCATTGACATATTGTCTTTTAACAGCTTGTCACACATGGTAAAACATTTAAAACACAATTGTTTTTTATGTTCATATGTTTAGCACGTTAGTTGTGCTGTAGATTTCTCCAACGTTTTCCATACATGAAAGAAAAATCAATCTGATCTAAAACAATTTCTGTAAAAATGCTAGGGCTTTTAAAGCAACAATAGAAAATGTCTAGACTTTTACGCCTTCATTCGTGCTGATTTGAGTCGAGCATTGTTTAATAACTCTGTCAGTATTCGGTACATTAATCTTTGATACAGATGCAGTGATGCTTCTGAACATCCAATCTCATTTCTTCTGCTGGTGAGGAGCTGAAATAAACAGGCATAAACATGTCTGCTGTATTGCAGAGGGAAGTGACAGCTTCGTGTTTTTGCTCATCTGAATTGTTTCTTTGTAATCTCTCCTATCGACAACCCAGTGAGATAGAACATTTTGATTTAGTTGTTCTGTTTTTGTAATCATTCTGTAAAAGTTTGGAATCCTGTTTAATGGTTTTATATCAAAATATGCCATCCATTCTTTGGTTTTTGTCAGGCTCCATTTTCAAAACCTGATAGCTGTTGTTACGTCCGACATAAATTCAGAATGGACTCGATTGGAAAAGCTCTGACATAAAAGGTGTCGAGTGTATCACTATCTGTGCTCTTCAACAGCAAGAGAAGCTGGGCGATATCTGCTTCTCTCTCCGATACGTTCCCACTGCGGGCAAGCTGACCGTGGTCATCCTGGAGGCCAAAAACCTGAAAAAAATGGACGTGGGCGGCTTGTCAGGTGAGGAGCTTAAATGGTGTTAATATGAACCCAGTGACTATTTCAGTGACAGGGCCTTTGTCTGTAATTATATGTGCACAGCAGCACTCTCTTTGCCTTTCCCACAACACTACTGTTTCTCCATCTCTGTCTTCACACAAACTCTGCTTGAATTTCACATGAATAAATTTGTCCTCTGGTTTACGATAATGTCCAAAGGATGCAAATCTAGCTTGTAATGGTTGTTTATTTACATTTTGAAAATTAAGTGAAACATATTTCAGTTTTTACATAACTCATAGAATAAGGTGATGGATAAGAGCTTCTATATAGTTATTACCTGGTTGACCTTAAAGCTTTTAAGCTCTGAAAACCTTTTCCTGCTTCTAAAAAAAGTGAAGATGTTGTGGATTGTTTCATATGTTGGAGATTTGTGAATTTCACTGGTTTTGTGACACTTAACTGCATTGAAGTAGAATAATAAATCACCTGGTTGCCCCTGTATGCTGCTGCATTTTTTATTTAGGGACTACTTTAGAGGTTGCATAAAATGTTTGAAATTTGTGTTGAATTTTAAAAATAAAATAACGTGGGTTACTGTTTGGATATTTCTCCTCCTAATGGATTATGCGCAGTTTATTTTGTGCAGTGGCTCAGAAAAACAAGACACCTGCTCCCACATTCATCATTTGAATTCACTTTTAGGAATCGGCATGTTCTCTATCAAATTAGGTCTATTTTTAATGTTTGATTCGAGCATCTTTTCAGTCAGATGCATTTAAAAATCCCTCCATGCATGTACTCTAAAAGCACAAAATCACACCGTAATCTGGCTGCTGCTCCTTGGATTTTTTTTCCTCGGGTTCAATTTGCATTCCCCATTGTGCATTTCCCTCCTGCCTCGACTCTTTCCGGCACAATTACCACACACCTGGGTCCACTTGCCTTGTGCTTGACAGGCCAGTCTCACTATGTGCCTAAACAACGTGCAGGACAGTAACACAGTTCGCATTAAAAGCTCAGAGCTCCCTTTCATCTTTGAAACCAATGTGAGCAGCCATTTGGCCACAATGGGTTTGGGAAACCATCCCCTGCTGCCATTTTATGATAGCAGCATTAGCTCTCACCACTGCCGTCTTTGCATCCTGAGATTGTGAACATTTTGAACTTTCACCACATCAATAAGCCAGCAAAGGAAAAATGCTGCCGTTCTTTGACCAAACAGCTTGAGAACCGGTTTAGTTTGCCTCTGCACAGCTTGTTTCTTACGGCCAAATTTCACTTTAATTCTTAATGTTTTTGCTGCTGCTTGTGCTTTTTCTCTGTTAAAAAAAAAAAACTAAACAGTGCGTAGCAGAGGGATGAAATAACGGGCAGGTCTTCAACAACAATAATTAAGTTCGATGCACAGCCAGAGCTTAAGAAGGAGGACATGTAATTGATGGCCTGGGATCAGCCTTCTCCCCTTTTGTCATCCTGTTTACCATGCCTAATTATGGCTCACAGTGGAAGATGTGGGAATTATCATTAACCAATGTATAATCAGACATTATTCTTTTGATTTGCTCCTCATGAAGCAAACTGTGAGCCTACCCGCACACTGGGTTACTTAAAAAGAAGGCTGCAAAATTGTGTTTTTAAAAGTTCTGGGTGACTTTTTCCTGTTTGTGCGTGCCGTGATGTTCAGAGCACCATGTTCTTTAGCTGTCGTCTTAAAATAATCCCGCCCTCATCACAGACAACTCGCTCCTTTCTTCACTTTGCAGGATGCACAGTTTATAGCGACAACACAAAGCCATTATGTTGACTTGTAGGCAATCAGATTTCACTGAATTGTTTAACTCCAGGGGGCATTTTTTGTCCAACAGCCAAGAAAATGACTTATTCACTCTCATAACCTCTAAAACTCTTTCAGTCTCCCACGGATGTGTCATTCTGTTTTGTGCAGTTTATCTAATTGCAGTGCAAAATGGAGCATCTACATTTTTCAAGCTAATGCACTGTAATACTGGTATAAACGATGTCTGAAATGATTCAGAGGTTTAGTGAAAGGCTAACTTCCTGAGACTAACTCAGTATGACGATATCAAGACTAAGAAAGTGTTTTGTTTGCCTCGTTTTGTACTTGTCGAGGTGTCTTGGAGAGGCAGCATAAAACCAAGTAATGGCCTGCAAAAAGCGGTGCCGTTTGGACGGTAATGAAGCTGCACTGCCCTGACCCGAGGCGATATCTCCGCATCGCGTCTTTCTGCTGGAGGGTTTATTTATCTTATGCTTCTGACTGGTCCCACAGGGAGGCTTCCTCCAAGTTTCTGTGCAAGCCAGCAAGCTTAAGGGATCATTAGATTGATGTAAAGGCAATTTAGAAGTGATTAGAGAACACGTTTAAATTGGTGTCTTTTTTTTTTTAGAATTATTTAAGCTTCGAATGTTTACCTAAAAGCTTAATTGCCTGGTTGAACTCAAGCTTCTAACTTTTAAAGCTGCCATTAATAGATCAGAGTAATTTGTCTGACTGCTTGGCTTTGGCACAGATGAACTATGCTGATTTTAATTAAAGCAATGTTTTACCATTGAAGCTTTTGGGGTTTATAATTTGGCTATGATCCCTTATTGCTGATCAACATTCTTGGAAAAGCTGATTGGGAGTTTTTGCCTTTCACCCTATGGATTTAGCTTTAACATAATTTTAATGTGCATGTACTTTATTTTCTGACGTTATTGGTTCAAATCTTTCTTGGTAGATTTCATTGGGTTATTTAACATTTTTAAAACTTACTGAACAAAGATTACATGAGGGGTTTTATAAGGTTTGATTTTCAGACTTGAATTTTCCCTCTTGCTCCACTTATTTTGACCTAAATGCTT
Organism: Poecilia latipinna; assembly: GCF_001443285.1. Classification (NCBI taxonomy): domain Eukaryota; kingdom Metazoa; phylum Chordata; class Actinopteri; order Cyprinodontiformes; family Poeciliidae; genus Poecilia; species Poecilia latipinna. Next base: position 877,999 of record NW_015112625.1, read on the forward strand.
ACAAAACACCTATAAGCCGCACTGGGCTATAAGCTACTGATATCTCCACCTCTCTGTTTTCCACAAGGAAATAAATCTATTAAGGATGCAACCATGGATTCGTTCACGCCGAGCTTTACGTGCAGCGGCTATCGATCTATCCTACCGGATCTGTAGCCCTCAACTTAAAAGCGGCATCAGATGAACGTCTTTGTGTGGTTTCCATGATGAGGGGGTTTGAGTTTGAAGAAATTTCTGTCATCCCTGCTGCTAGCATGTGCTTGCTCTAAATTAAAGTTAGCACTTCCAATGATTTACTTTCTGCTGAAGCGCCCCCTGGTAGCTGAAGAAAAATCCACAGAAAGCCGCACCGGGCTGCAAGCCGCATGGTTCAAAGCGTGGGAAAAAAGTAGCGGCTTATAGTTAGAAAAATATGTTAGATGAAATGAGTTTTGAAGAATTTGGTATGAAGACAGTGATTAAGTCAGGTGAGCTAAACAGCTTAAAAGCTTCCACTGTGGGTCAGGCATGTTCCAGTCATGTAAACAAGACGCACTATGATACTAGAGGTCTCTACTAGATAGGAAGGACCTTGTTAGTGTGGAGCACAGAGAAGAGTTTTTACTGTAAATGCTTGTGTGTTTGTTGGAGACATATGATTCACCACTGAGCTGAATGTGTAAAACTGAACCGACAGCCACCCCTGGGTGCACCCACCATGGCAAATCCTAAATGATGGGAGGAAAGCTAAGATGACAGGCGAGCTATATTTAACTGAGCAGTATTGGTGTTCATTTGGCACAACTCTGCAGGCGCCCACAGTGTCCACACTCGAGGGAATATCTGGAGACGTTCTGTATCTGTGTTCAAAACCTGTACTGCAGAATCGATTTTAGGCATCTCCACTCCGATGAGAGAGAAAAGGAGTCACCACTTTAAGCACTTCCCAGCTTGAAATTCAAAAAATTAGGAACTTGACTCTACTCTGCTGTAGATTTGGGTCGGAGCTTATCCACAATCCTGTCTAGCTTTCAGAGGAAGATGTATGGATCACTGATAGTGCACTCCCCTCCCAAAAAAAAAGACCTGGGCCCAGATCCAGGGCGCAGATGAGTAACCCTCTGGGCAGAGAAGACAAGTCCCCGCTGTATGCATATGTGAGGAAGCACTCTTGCATCACAAGAGCTCCCATTCAACCGTAAAATGGGAGCGATTACATCCGTCTGGGATGAGACGGAAAAATGGGCCGGATATGAGGTACAACGAGCCTCCCGAAACCCAATAATGCCAAACCGTCATCTGCTGGCTGCAAAGATAAGAGCATCTGGATGGCCCTGATGCGGCATCACATGCGTTTCCCTTTTCAGCATCAGAAAAGGGTTATCATGTGTAATCCCATTCAGCTGCTGCTTTGTATTTTTTGGGCATAAAGAAACAGTAGAACTGACTATTGTAGCTTTGCTTTAGTTCTGGATTTAAAAGCAGCGTGAATCAGGCTTTAAAAAAAAAAAACAGCAATAGAAAAACATTCTTCACTTTCTTTTATGCCACTGAGGAAAAAACCAGGTGCAAAAATTAAACAAAAACAAAACTATTTGAATAAAAGCACCATAATCCATTCTTGCCAGGCGTTTAAAATGTTATTATAGGGAGCACAGAAAGTTCATTAAGCCTTAAATATCTAAATTAACGCTGCTTTCCATTTTAAAACGGCGAACATAAACTATCCTAGCAACCTAAATCGTGCTTTTATTGCTTTATGTTTGTTTTTGTCTCTTGGAACAATTAGGCCAAAGATACTGTTTATTACTGTTGGTGATGTGAGGCCTTGTTTTATTTTAATGAGGATTAGCCTACACTGTTTGGTATTTGCATACTTTATCCTAGTTTCTGATAATAAAAATATAATTTGTAAGTTAAATATTTATTTCAACTTTGCTTGTTGCCGTTTTATAAACCTTTTAACACATTTCAGCGTTCAATCTGTTAAATCCACAGTCCAGGCTCCATGTTGCCGTTTACTATAGTACGTGTTTGTGTTGGATACGTCGTACATGTGAATACTTTTGGATGCATTCGTTTCCTGCGACAACAGTCACTTCCACTCCCATGCACTCAGCCCTCCTGCACTGTTTTCATCTTCTCGGCGCTTCAGCTCCTCTCAGCAGGAGAGTAATAATGGACACCCACTCCATTAGAGGCCTGTTACCTTTTCACTCTCTGTCATCTATTTATTTTGCTGCTTTTCTCCATCCCCAATTCTGTTTACGCCGTTTTCTCTCTATTTTCGTGTCAGATGCCTTGCTCCAGTCCACCACTCTGCAGTCAGGCCCTTATCCCTCTCAATTGGATGAAAGATTAAAGGAGCTAAGCTCATTCAGTTGTTGCTGCTACTGGAAATCTTGCATTCTCTTCTAAGAATATTTTCTCTGCCATCCAAACGGGGCCTCTCCAAAACTTTATAAAGACTTTGTGCATATTGAATTCAGAGATAAATCCAGATTACCCAAGTCAGTGGTGTGTCATCGACTAATTATGAGATCGGATTCAGTTTTGGTGCTTATCCATTCTGACGCTCTGAGCCTTGGTGGAGGATATTGTTGGCTCTAGATCTCATTTGATCCCTAATATCATTGTGGGTATTTGTTCCTTCCTCACATGCTTTTTACAAACCTGTTTTTCAAAATAGTCTGAGTTTCTTTTAGTCTTTTTAAAGTGATTTTACCAATAAATATCCAGTTTTTCTGAAGCATTTTGCTTATTTTTGTCCCCGTTTCTTCCTTACAATTAGAAGAACTTTAAATTTGATCAGCTATATTTTCCCTTTCCTGAATGTTGAGAAGAAAATGTGTAGTAATTTTTTTCCAAACTCTTAGGCCAATAAAAAATAAGAAATGTTAGAATTATTCAGAATTAATTGTATGAGTTCATTAGAAAAGTTTGCAGTATTTTAAGTTTAACATTATAATCTGAGATTAAACCAGTAATTGCTTTAGCAAATGAAGAAATGACCACAGGAGTTCAAAACTTATTAATTACACTGTAAATCTATAAATCCTCCTAATTCAAACACCATTAGACTGATAGTAATGCGAACCTGCTTACAGTGTTAAAAGTAAAAAATAATTGAGATTTTATGGGGGTATATTAGTAATTAGAGGGACCTGATTTGAAGCGAATAAAGAAATTTGATCCATAATTAGTATAATCTTGACATTCTGAGATTACATTTGCTGGTTTAACAAACAACTTCTGGGGTAATTTTCTCTCAGAAGAATAAATATTCCTTCATTTTCCTCGTTTTTATAAAAGAGTCTAGCAGCAGTGCTGTGTATGAGGTGGAGAGGAATATAAATTGACAGGAGCGGTGCATATTATACCCAATACTGAATCCTTTTTCATCCTTTGTGGAAATTGCAGTGGACCTTGTTACATTCTTCTCCTGCCCATAGTTTAGTCTCATTAGGCTCCCTCTGAATGTGCAAATTAACTGCCTCACCTTGTCCCTCCTAATGGCTCGATTAAAGCCAAAATATAAAATAAAAAGCCTTTATTTCATAATTTGAAAAGATGATTGTTCCCGTCTTTAGGAATCCAATCTCATTTGCCGAGCTCCCCTCTTAAGTATAATTTTGGTTACAGTTTGGAGAACATAAACAAATTGGATGGATAAATGAAAGCAATAGGTGGCCTGCGGTTTCCAGGAGGACACTCAGCATGATTGCCAGAGAGTGGGAGAGGACGGATAAAGCAGACCAATTGGGCGCCACTTCAGGTGGCGTTCGGACCGATGACAATGAGGCTCTTGAGAAGAGAAGGTTAACTGACTGATGCAAACACAAGAGGCTGATAGCCATCATTTGTAACCTCATGCAGAGCTGTTGATCTATTGTAGCATATATTTTCTAAGGATTTTACTCCTCTTAGCTTCATATATTTAATGGCTTTTGGAAGCCATTCTAACTGTGCAATATTAGCCCTGCAGCACAGCTGGTTGATACAGGAAGTTAGAAAAGTAGCAGTTATCGAACTGGTTCACCTATAAACCACAATATTCAAAGTCGGGGGCGACGGTTTATTTATATGTTAATTTTAAAAATAATTCATGTAAATATTTAGGTGTTGCTATGAAATACATCCACAACTGTATCCCTGTGAACAAGAGAAGTTTGGTTTGATTTAACTTCCAACAATGAGGACAAAAGGGGTCTTTCTGTCCTGTGTATGTAAATAAACTGTTTCAGTTGCACACTGACGTTGTTTTACAGAAGATTTAATTCTAAATATCAAATTTGTTTGCTCCGCTTTTCTAGATCCATACGTGAAGATCCACCTCATGCAAAATGGAAAGAGGCTGAAGAAGAAGAAAACGACAATCAAGAAGAACACCCTTAACCCTTACTACAACGAGTCCTTTAGCTTTGAAGTCCCGTTTGAACAAATCCAGGTACGTTTCTTCTGTCTTAAAAAGCCTGTCTTCTAATTGGTAAGTTGCCAACAAGTTGGGGGGGAAAAAAAATAATAATTTTTGTATATTAGCTCAAATAAATAGGAGTTCATTTAGCAAATAATCTTTTTCATCATAACAGTTCAATCAAAGGCAATTCAGTTTCAATCGGCCTCAGTTCTCCAATTAGACGAGCCAGTTGCTGAGTGTCTGTGATTCTCTGCACTCCGTTATTGTGTGCGGCATTTATCTCATTTATCTGTTTGTAGAATTTCTTACAGCGTAACGATCATCAAACCTATCAACATCAAGCTGATTTTAACCAAGTGTTACAGGAGGAAGGGAAAAATTTAGTCTTTAATTTAAAACGGGTAAATCCGATGACTCGGAAAGTATGAAAAAACAAACCAGATTATCTTGGTAATTGAGTGAAATTAATTAAACCTGTCACAGCTCACCAGTCATGAGTTTGATACCCCTAAATCAGATCTGATCGGATAAACACTCATACCTGTGTGCCGGCTAGCTGTTTATCACCACGGTGGATTGAATCGATTTAATCAGAAGCGTGTCATTGATTAAATATATTGAACACTTTTCGGACGGCACTAAGCACACTTTAAAGACCTAATTTGTCTTGGGCAAATCAGTCAAACACTCTGAGCTGGCTGTAAATGTTAAACTAATGAGCTGTTTAAATATCTTCTCCATCGCCGATGGCTCCTGAACGCTATGAAATCTGCTGACTTTAATTACGTTCTCACACCCACATATCATCGATGTCTTTGAGGAACGCAGTTTAAATTGTCAATCTCTCTTTTTACTTCAACTTGTTACCTTTTTCCAACAAGTTACACTTTTATAAAAAGTGTTGAATTCATTTTAATTATGTTTTAACTCTGAGAAATGTTTGTTTTATTTTTTGTTACACCTAAATGTTTCCTATGATTAACCTGAGTAAATACAACAGTTTTTTTTATTAAGCCTAATAAAAAAAACAAACCAGATTATCTTGAAAATGCATTTTAAATGTATTTAAAATGTATTTTCAAGACAGTAGCGCGTCTCCTGAACTCAACAGCTCCTAAAGAACATTTGGTTAATCTAAACGGGAAGCAATACAGATTTACAAATCATAGAGCAAACATATAAGAAGCTTTCTAATTAGAGTAACTTGTTTATCTCTGTTTGATGTGAAGAGTCAAAGCAGAAGATTTTGACTCTCCAGATGAAACCACTACATAGATTCAGTCTGAGGAATTTCCATATTAATGAATCAAGGTGGTTCAGAATCAAAGGAAGCCTTATTTCAATAAGCAAACTGGAGGTGAACTGCAGCTATAAAGCCAAGCTAACCCCAACTGGCCTTGAGGGAGCCTTATTCAGTGTTTCATTACATGCTGTATTAGCCACGCTCTTTTAAAGCAGTGGCTTGGATCGCACGCAGGTGGCGGCGGCGACAGCGGCTCCATCTCAGTGTGCCGGTGGATCGAAACTTAATCAGGCCGCTTCGTGCGCTAATTCATATTCTGAGCTGTGGATTGATGCTCAGGTCACTCTTCTTTGCAGCTTCACTTTGAATAAACACACACTGGAGCTGAGGGCTGGAGTCCGAGGAATCAAACAATCAAGCAGCAGTCAATAAAACCCCTCTGCTTCTCTGAGGAAACTTTATGGTTTCTGTGGAATAAAGAGAAGCACGTGTAGTAAACATTATAGACTTGATGCGTGCAAAAGTGGAAAAACAGCAGCAGGGATTGTGTGCAGAAAGACATTCCAATGACGTTGGTGTTTTTAATTTATTGTTAAATGGGCATTATTATGTAAAATTTAATTTTTAGATCTTTACATCATCAAAAACACAACTGACGTGTTTCCTTGATTCTTTAATGTATGTTTTATGAGTGTGAGAAAACACCTCCCTCATGACTCCTTCAGACTAGCCAGTAGTAATTAGCAAACACCTGGTGGAACTGTGCATGTGCTGAGCTCGTTATACGAGCTACTTCTTAGTGCAACACTGGTAAAAACTTTGTTGGAGTTAATAGTGACGTTGTGTTGAGTTCCTAAAGGCAGAGATTCAGAAAGAGCTTGACTTAAAGAGACAGAGGCCCAATTTCAAGCCATTAAATTAGAAAATAAAATTCCTTTTGTCATATTTGATATATACAGCATTTCTATCACAACAGGGGGTAGCATAGTTACTTGATTGTGCTATAAAATGATACAGTATCTGGAAAACACTGAAAGCATCAGTATTAGTGGTCCTGCAACAAAAATGTGCGGTTAGGGATTCCTAAACCAGCTGAGCGTTTCTAAAACAAAACTGCGCATCTGCTGTCTTCCCCACCTCCCGTCTCTTCCTCCCACTGCAGAAAGTCCAAGTTGTTATAACTGTTCTGGACTATGACAAGATCGGCAAGAACGACGCCATTGGCAAGGTGTTCGTGGGCCTGAACAGCACGGGCACAGAGTTGCGCCACTGGTCCGACATGCTGGCCAACCCGCGGAGACCAATCGCCCAGTGGCACGTGCTGAAGCCCGAGGAGGAGGTGGACGCGCAGCTCGCCACCAAGAAATAGGCAGGGGCCACTTTCAGCTCCTTGCCTTGTAGTACTCTTTAGCCAGTTTGTGTAAATACCTCAGTGATATATGGGTCCATCCATCTAAGCCTCCCTTTACCTTCTGATTGCAGAGTAAATCAATCAAACGTCCCGCTTTTCTTTTTCTGTTAGGTTCTCTGTTTCTCTGATTTGATTGGTTTCCTTCTCTGAGCCCTTCACCACCACGACCAAAAGCCCCCTTCTTTTAAGCAATATGATCTGTATAGATAGCGCATGACTGAAAGAGTTTATTGTACCACAGTTGTATATATAAGTATGCAGACAAAAATGATTTCTAGTTTCTGTGTTTGTATGTTGTTACCCGTTTCCTAATCTGTGTATATCTCGATGTTTTTAATAAGATGTTCTATTTTAAATTATGTAAATGCAGATATAGAGGAAAGCTAATATTATATAACCCAGGATTTAAAAATTCTACCTTATTACTTTATTGCATTCCAGAGTAAAAAGACAATTAACTCCAACCTACAAGTGAGGGAAATGTTCAGATCGTAAAGGACGGCGTCTGGCTTTAAGTTCAGCATCAAGCATAGAGAAACAGATGAATATAAACCAATACAAGGCCATTAACTGCTATGGTTCTGTTGGGGAAATTATGCTGGACATTTTACAAGCACATGACTCCTAATGACGTACTTAGTTCTCTACCAGGACCTGCAGTATTTGTTTGGGTTGAACAGATCACAGTTGAGTCTGTCTTCTATTCATATTTGGCCAGATATTTTTGGTTTTTGTCAAAATTTGTTGAGAAACAGACCTGTTTGGGGGGGGTAGAAAAAAAAAGCACCAAGCTGTAGCCATTGTGCCCTTAATCTTGTTTGACAATATTTTGTTTAAACAGCCTTGTCGTAGTTGGAAGTGTCGCGGTTTAAGAAGGTTAAAAAATAAAAAAGATGCAGATCTGGACTTAAGATGACTATTTTTTAGCGCAAATCAGCGTGTTGACTATTTTTAGTAAAGTGCATGATACTTTTTATTTTTACGATCTTTTACTTAAGGCCGGCAAACACCAGGGGGAGCTCTTCTGTTATGATTCCCTTGCCTTCTAACAGTGGAGTGGCCTAAAAAAAAAAGACAAAAAAATCAAACTTTTCCTCAACTGAATGTTGAGCTTCTAAACACTGCCATTCAGGGGGGCGGCTTGACCTGAGAGCCTCTCTTCATGCACACTCCCACTTGCTAGTGGTCGTAGCTTCGGTTTTTTGGGAACAATGTCTCTGGCTGCAGTGGTGCCCTAAATCGCAGTCTTTGCTTTGCGTTGCCTTCTCACAACAACAATAGAGCTAGCCATGTTTTACTGCCAATTTTAACTTTTATGTGGCTGCTGTTTTTGCACTGGACGTCTTTGAAACTCGTTCTAGAGAACATGTTTGCTTTGTGTTGGGACACCTGCAGGGGGAGCCAGAGATCCTCACAAGGACAAATTGCATTGGGTTTTTTTTTAAGCAGGCAAGGAATTAAAAATCGAGGTGTGGGGAAATTGGCCCATCAATTTAGTAAACCGTACATTAGTAGCATTGGTTTGTTTTTAGGGGACATTTGCAGGCTTTTTATGCTCAGAATATAATTTCGGATTATATTTTTTTCAGTTTTAAGTGAACAATTCAACTCCAGTGCTCAAAAATTATGCTGTTTTGCTTGCTCTAAAACAAGAAGTCAAACTTTTCTCCTAAACTGCTCTCAAACTGGAGTGTAAACCACTCCAAGAGTACTCAAAATAGAGAAAACGGGCTTTAATCCTTATTACAAGGATACAATTTGAAGAAAAGATTCCTTAATTCCTTAATATGAAGGATAAGAATCCAGTGTGTGCATACAGTTTTTATAACTACAGTAACAGGTTGCAATTTGTACAGAAAATTCTCTAAACTGGGAGAACAGACCGCAACCGGTATGAATGGTTTTCAAACCTGCAGATTCTAATCCATGCATACACGTTCCCAAGCTGACAGGATGCATTCCCGTCTAATCTGAAGGAATGGATTGAATCCTTACTGTTGGGTTTTCAAACTGCTGGAATAGATTCCAATCTGTGCTTCCTAAACTGAGAAGATTTGCATTGCATGGTTAGGTTTCCTCAACTAAACACGACTGATTGCAATCGTACCTCTTTCAAAACTGCAGGAACAGACAGCAGTTGTTCATGGAGTTTCTTTTACTGATGAAACCGACTGTAATCCACACATGTAGTTTCCCAGTTTTAATGAGTAGATTGTTGTATGTGTTTAGTTTTCCAAAGTGAATGTTTGAATTTCAAATTGTAGTTCTTGAGTAGGTTTGAAATCTGATCACATTCAGTGCATCTGGTTTTCTAAACTGTGAAGAAACTGACTGCAAATTCCTCTGTACAGTTTTCTAAACTGAAGGAGCAGCTGGCAATCTGTGTATATTTTTTATAAACTAAAGAAAGGTACAATAATTATGCACAGAGGAGATGAGCTGTGTAGGTTTCCTAACCTAGAGCGCACTTTGCAGTCCATGCATAACTTTTATAAACTAAGAGAACAGATTTCAAACTGCGTACAGTTTCCTGAACCAGCAAAACGTATTTCCCCCGCCTCCATTTTTTTATTCCACCTCCTTGCCTGTGTTGGGCTCCGCACCATTAGGCCAACAGCTTCAAATTACTTTTGTCGCTAACCTGGAGAGCAGGGAAACAACCGTAAAAGTTAATGGTCTGCTGTGTCCATCGTGTCCTTTACTTACGGGTCCAATTAGGAGCAGAATAATCCATGAAAACCATGAAGTCTCTTATCTCGGAGGAACCTCTTGCATATACTCGATGCTTATATTTCAGGAGGACTTTCTAAATGTTTTCAATGTTATTGTGTAGTTGATAGCACTATTATGAAAAAGCTACTTGTCATTCCATAGGAGTCTCTGAGGACTGCTTTGTGTATCACTGTGACTGCCGTGTGTGCTTAGAGATGTAGATTTATCAGTAGGTAGCGAGTTCGTTCTGTAGTGATGTCGTAGCGTTTAACGCCATCCCCCCGCCCCCTTCTACACGCAACCAGAGAGACAGAGTGAGCGCGCGCACGCCGCCGCCTGACGTCGCGCGTTTTTATCTGAGCGGGTCGCTTTCACACAGCATTTTGTTGAGCACTGTGCAATACTTGTATGTTCATCCCATAGTGTAAAAATCAGCGAGGATGGCGTTTGTCCTTCCTGGTGAGGCGGTACGGACCATAGATCCAGCCTGTTCACCTCCTTTTAGGGTTTTCCTCCCTCTTTTCTTTTCTTATTTTTTTTTCTTCGCAGGTTCGTTTTTCTCCTCTTGCACACAATTCCAGCATCAGACGCTTCAGGGAGTCTCAGTTCAAAACCAAACAAGATAAATATCCCTAAAAATGCCATGTATATATCCACATCATGTCAGAAGTAAGTAAAACGGTGAGATAAATATATCTATTTAGCAACTAGTATCATTCAACATTTTAAATCTCATCATTATTAATTTTATGCCTTATTGAGTCAAAATCCCTTTTTTATATTTGAGAAGAAACTTTGAATGTACAGTACAAACTGTGTTGGTGTAGATTTCTTTAATCGTGAGATTATTAGATGTACTTTGCACTTTTTGTTGTAACAAAAAAGTACACATAGTAACTTAAATGATTTTTAAACTCTACATTCATAACCTGTGTGAGGTGAAGGCTCTCCCCGTCTATAAAGCTTCAACCATGAGGGCTAAAAGTGTGTCAATTCAATAAAACCAAAATAATTTACATTTATGAATAGATTCAGGAAATATTTTTTTCTATTTAAATGCATGAGTAAATACACAATGAAATCACTATTACTTTATATTCTGTGCTATAATCAGTTGTGAAATGAAGGCTTAAGCTGCGCTACAACTTATCCAATCACATCGTGTATAGCTGCATTAGCCCCGCCCACCAATTTGAAGAAAATTAGTCATGTGCTGCAAGTCCAGAACTATGAAAAATTAAAATACATCTTTAACTTAAGATCTATTAAGTTACATCTTAACAATAAGTAAATGTTGTGTATTAATTGAATTATTGAAACATTTAAATAATTTTAAATGATGTATTTTCAATTTTATTTGAATTATCACACATTAATGTGTAGTTATTCTTGACCAAGTAGGAAACTGGAACAGATACATGAATATATTATGTGTATATTTTATGATAAAATTATAATATTTATATAAATGAAAAAAAAAAACATTTAATTGTCAATTTGTTAAAATACATAATTAATTAATTAGATTGTAAATGTGGAAATCATAAATAAACTTCCAATTATTTTCTCTTGAAATTATGTATTACTTTAGTTTTTAATTATTTCATGTTTTCTGTGTCCATTATTAAGTAATTTAATTTAAATTTCATGTAATTTATAAGATTAAAGAAAATCATGAAATGGTTCAACACAAAACAATTAAATGTGAATTTTGATTTTTTTTTCCCAAACATTTTATTTTCAAATTGAATAAATTACATATAAGAAAGTATTTTTTATTTCTTGTGCTTCTAATTATCACACAACAATGAACAAATTAATATTGAATTGTCTCACTTTTGGCCATCAATACATCTCCTCTCTTGGACTTGAGAGAATTTTTTTATTTGACATTTTTCACATGTTAGATCCATTAAACCAACAACAGCTTCAGATTTCAAAAAGGAAAAAAAAAACTGTAAAAGGATTAAAGTCCGAGGCCTCAGCGAATCCAGGCCAATTCTGAAGAAATTATCCGATCAAACAGAGACACATCAGGGAATTCAGTAACGGAGGGCAGCGTAGCAGAACCCATCGGATCGTGAGGTGGAAAAAAAACTTCACTAAACAAAAAGCCATTATTACCTGCACTGCAGCGCCACGCCCTCCCCCCCACCCCCGTAATACGGTTTCCTACCAAAGCGTGCAAGTATAATCAACACAATAAAAAAATCTCCCCTGGAAAAGCTGATCAAGCTCTCTGTGTGACAAGATTCTCTCCAGTGACAAAGCCACACTGACCTTTCAGAAGCAAAGCTGTGTAAAGTATTAGAATCTGATGCTGTAGAAAGATCCTAGTTGCCTTTGTGTATATCAACTGCCTGCTTGAGTATTTTGTGTGTGGAAGTTTTCACTGTAATCTCGTAGAACTGTTTGGGGTGTTTTTTCCTGCCATATCGCTCGCAGCCAGAGCGGGCCGCTGACGGTTATATTTGCTGTGTATACCTTCATTTTCTGATGAGGTGTTTTACAGTTTCGTTTCACTTTGTGTAGTGATTCACTCTGTGGAGTTTTCTGACTGTTGTTATATAACTTCATATACACAAATGATCAATAAAAATGTTTTATTTCCTGTTGATACGTCTCATGTTGTGTTTTCTCAACTGAAAAGCAAAAATCCTTTTTCTTGATGTTTTATGTGTGGTGCATGAAGTATCGCCTTGCATCAGGAAGGTCCAGGATTCGAATCTTGCGTGGAATTTGCTTGTCCTCTCTGTGCATGCATCTGTTCTTTCCAGGTTTTTCCTTTTCCAATGGCCGCTGAAGATGGCCACTGACCCCCCAGTGACCCCACATGAACAAGCAGGAATCCACCAAATCCCAGGCAGTGTGTTAAAAAGACTAACACTGCCATCTGCTGGGAACAAACAAATCCAACCACCTCCATGAAAATGTATGACATCTCTTTACAAACAAAAATCTGAAAAATGTTGCCCCTTTGCTCTGATTTCCCCAAATAAAATCTGGTGCAACCAGAAGGCTTCAGGAATCATCTAGTGGTCTATCGTTCAGTCTGTCACCTCTAAATAGTGAAAATGGGAAAATACCGCAAAACCTAAATGGCCATCCACCTCAACTATCTGTCAAGAAGAGCATTAACTCTGGAGACTTGCAGAGATCCACAGCTCAGGTGAAATTCCCCTACTAAAACATATTCACCAAACTCTGGGCGGTGAGGATTCTTTTCTTCAGGAGAAACAAAGAAGCTGGTGAAAGAAGTTGAGGCAAAGATGGAAGCGGCTAAATAATAAAACTGATATGGAGTCTCCATGAGAAGATCAAACACAAATTTATTGAGGCTTTTGCAGAAGTAGAACAAAAAAGGATTATGACTCTAAACATACATAGGAAATATTATTGTTTCAGAAAGGCCTAGTTAAAGTCCAGGCCTAACTCTAATAAGAGTTGACAAGTCTGAAGCATTGATGTTCATAGCCTTTTCAAGTAGAATCACGGCACACTTTTCAAGGATTTATGTGAAACATTTTTAAAACGGTGCATTACGACTACATGGAGTTGGTTTTCATAAAATCTAAATAAGATGTACTGAAGTATTTGGTACGATGTGGTCAAATAAAAAAAAGTGTTTGCAGAGCTAACTTTGAAGTAGCTTACAGAAAGTCACATTTGTAAATTTGCCTGTGGCTTTTTATTCACGTTTTGCATAATTTGCACAGAATACTGTGCTAATCTTCATCAAATGAAAGATAAGAAAAACAGAAACCATTAGAACTCGGATATGTTAACAACAACCTACTGTCATGCTTGCTGCAGTTTGTTCCGACTGCAAAGTTTAAAGTGACAAGTGAAGCAGTTTGTCTGCACAATATGTTTTAGTGCCTGGTAGAACAAATGTGACATTTGTTCTACAAGGTGTTGGTTTGACACAAAGTAAGATAAATGATGTGTCACAGCTGCAGGAGGAAATGGTTGATGTGTGTCACTTATCTAGCAGCGATTATGAAGCATGTCAGCTAAAATAAGGAGAACTGTGTTCTACATGAACAGAAATATAAATTGGGTCAGAGTGCATCTCCACAGTGTGCAGTTTTTATGTTGCTAAAAATTAAATAGGAAATATGCTTAGTTTTTACTTAGTCGTTACTTTTAGGAAGCGTCTGTGAAAAAAAGCAGCAAGACATAACCAAACGTCTTCATGTTTATATATCATTGCATGTTTTTTTTTTTTTAATAACTGGTTTTATTTTGAAATCCATGTCTGTTACAAACTTCATGAACACCGTTAAGCTTTCTGCAACTAACCATTGATTAAGCGAATGTTGTCAGAATAAAATGCCTTTCTGTTCAGTTGAAGCTATTTTGACTTTCAGGATAACTAAAGGAGTGTTTTAATATTCATCTACTTATGAACAAAACTTTGGAATTATGTATAAAAATCAATAAACTTGAATATATTCAAAAAGTTATTTTTAATAATTAGCCTTACTTTGTTCATTCACCCATGTTTACATATGATGTATTTGAAAATAAAAACTAATATATATTGAATTGGCTTATGATTAGGCTATCAAAATATCTCATTGATTTATTAAGTATTTCGGTTTTGTGAGAAACTGAATTTTGGGGTTTCAGAATCAGATGTTAACAGAAAAGGTTTTAAATGTACCACTCTGAAGTGAACCTTTATTATATACCTTGAAGTTGTTTGCAGGCTTCCATAATCAAGAAAAAGAAGAATCGTTTTCACTGTTTAGCTAAATTATTTAAATTAATATTCTTTAAATTCTAGTTTAAATTACTGATGTACAGTCGGTTTGAGCTTAGTTTAGCGTAGTGAAATGTTTACATACAAATGCTTTCATTTTGAAAAGCTGTAACCGGATGTGGTTTCACGTTCAAACACAGTGACCACCTAAACTTCCGTTACAGCTCAGACAGTTGCAGCATTACACTCCTCCCGAGCTGCGCTCTCAACAAGCAAGCAAGCGTCTAGTTGTCTGAACGGACTGAAAATGTTGTCTTACATCATCGGGGTGAGTTTTGTTCTCTTTTGCAACATTATTTAACTCGTTTAACTTTAGCTAACTTCTCAGAGCTAACATTAGCCAACACGCAGTTTTCCCCACATGAAGTCCAGTCGGCCACCCCGCAGGAATTTGCGTGACTCATTTCTCCTGTTGAGGGGGGATTAAACTAAGATGACTTTTAGCAGTGACAACGCCCCGCAGGGCTCCTGCACAGCCTGTAGCTAATGCTAGCCGGTGGTCTGCTGTCTGACCTTCATCTCACAGCTGATCCGAGGCGGCTTTGACAGCATCATCAACCTCATCTTCAGGCTGCTGTTCTCCAAGAAGAGACCTGCCATCACCTTGGAGGACCCCAGCATCAAATATGCGCTCAGGTTAATCGACAAACAGGTAAGAAAGGGGCTGTTTAGCAAAGTCTGCTAATGTCTGCAAACTCTGCTGGTGCGTTCACGTGACAGCTGAGGTATTTGAGTTGATTGTGTTTTGTATGTTTTAGATTGTGAGTCATGACACCAGGAAGTTCCGCTTTGCCCTGCCTTCTCCTGAACACGTCCTCGGCCTGCCTATTGGTCAGTATGAGCTCCTAAAACACACATACACAATTTAGGCCAAAAGACTACGTATTAGACTATTAGAAAGTAATTGTGGAAAGAAAATCACACACATCATTAGCTCTTATGACTTTATTTCCACCACTAAGGCATGATTTTGTGCTCAACTAGTAGATTTCTTGTGACTGAGTCCCTCCACCCATTGATCTGCAACGAGTTGCAGTAGGCCTCTCGGCTACTGATAACCATATCATAATATTGCAGTTGTGCCAAACAGTTGCAAAATATATCAGAAATATATTGTCATTATGATACTGATGTGTGCAGTAGGGGTGGTCGATATGGATTTAAATTTGTAGCACGATATTTTGCCGTGCTATTGTGACAACGATAAAAGTAACAATAAGAGTTGTTTATTTTTTCATGACTGTGACTGTGTGTCACAGCAATTCTAGCCCCACTAACACAAATACTGCTTGTAATGTGATTACAAATAGGAATGCAATCACATAAAGAAATGTGATTGCATCACTAAACTGCGGTATTTATTGACGTTTTCATTGACCAAACTGGACAAAAAGTAAAATCAACCCTGACAATAGGGACTATTTTGGGGTGTTTAAACAGCATTAATTGGAATTTATTTTCATAATGTATTCCAATTAATGACGACAAATTTACTCACGCTAGTGGGCTTTTACCTTGTATTAATATTGCAAAGGACTGTTTGGATTAGATTCCAGTGCAACACTCTGTTGGATGGAGTCTCTCACCAGAGTAAAGTGCTAAAGGTCAGAGTTTTGGAATCTCCTTTGTTGATCTATATAATGTTCTCCAGCAAACAGAAAAGCTCTATTTATGCTGAGAAAAAAAATAACACCCAGGTGGACTCTTCTCTGATAAGGCAGCTTTTAGAGGAAATGAAGTGGAACTTAATAAATACACATTTTACAGATTTTCAATTGTAAAAACTTTAAAAACCATTTATCATTTTCCCTCTGTTGCATAAAATTTATTGAAGTGCAAACAAGATTGTAAAAGTTCAAGGGTTTCTAACTTTCTCAAGTTTTAGTGGCTTTTCTCGAGTTGCAAAAGCGAAATAAAACCAGTATCCATCTCTGCTCTCGTCTTCAGGGCAGCACATCTATCTGTCCGCTAAAATAAACGGGCAGCTCGTCGTCCGCCCGTACACACCCGTCTCCAGCGATGATGACAAAGGCTTTGTGGACCTGGTGGTGAAGGTGAGGTCCAGAAGCAAGTCACTTCTCTGTCTACGTATTGCATTTTATGGATTTAAATGCCTTTTATCTGCTTTTCTTTAACAGATTTATTTCAAAAATGTTCATCCTAAATTCCCAGAAGGTGGGAAGATGAGTCAGTATTTGGAGAGCCTCAAGCTCGGCGACACAATTGACTTCAGAGGACCCAGCGGTCTTCTCACCTACGAAGGCAAAGGTGAGAGCTTAATTTTCACCTTTAGAAAAAATGAAAAAGGGTTTGAGTTTCCCATCTTCTTTTTTTTTTTATAATAAACTGGTGAGGCAGTTCTAAAATGTACAGAATGTTTCAAAGCTGAAATATTTCAAATGAGCTTGGAGTCATTAGACATGTAGACACCATGTTAAGAAAAGAAAGAGCCTTTGCGTGCTGAATTAGCCTGATTGCTAACAGCTGCTCGTCTTTGGTGTCTGAGAACCAGGGCTTAAAGAGCTCCGGCCGGGGACCGTATTTCCGGCTTTTGACCAAACGGTCCGCCTCAACCAAGCTCATAGACATAATATAAGGATAGACCCTCATGGACCGCTCTCGCCTATTGTCGCTGATGAGATTTAGGGCGGCCATCTTGGAGCGGTACTCCACTCCACTCAGCGTTATGCGTTTAGCAGCACAATGACGTATCAGCGCATTTAATCAATCATAACATACTTTATTGTTACTGGAAACCATATTCAAAAATCTATCAAAGCAACATTTATAAACAATTGTATTTTTAAGTATGTTACAAAGCACACAGCCGTTCATAATTTATTTAATAAATTATTTAGTAATATAAATACATATTTACATAACTATACAAACACAAATAAATAAAGATTAATAATGGCACAAATAAATAATGATTAATACTGAATTATATATATATAAACATGTGTGTGTGTGTGTGTATATATATATATATATATATATATATATAAACATGTATTTATATATATATATATATATATATATATATATATATATATATATATATATATATATGT